>NC_089504.1:20904118-21137274 GCF_036850995.1 Saccopteryx leptura | reverse complement strand
TCCACCCCTTCCCCTCTCCTTCCTCTCTGTCTCTCTCTTCCCCTCCTGCAGCTGAGGCTCCATTGGAGCAAAGATGGCCCAGGCGCTGGGGATGGCTCCGTAGCCTCTGCCTCAGGCGCTAGAGTGGCTCTGGATGCAACAGAGTGACGCCCCAGAGGGGCAGAACATCGCCCCCTGGTGGGAGTGCCGGGTGGATCCTGATCAGGCGCATGCAGGAGTCTGTCTGACTGCCTCCCCGTTTCCAGCTTCAAAAAAATGAAAAAAAAAATTAGGGGTGCTGCTTATTCGTCTGGCTAATTTCTGCTGATTAGGGGCGCTGTGGGGAGGGGAGATCGGAAGGTGGTGGCTTTGAGGGGAGTCAGGAGGAACATCTGTTTGAATGTGATTTGAGAAACTTTGTGAATGCGGTCCTGTAAGGATTTAAAAAAGAGGAGAAATATGAGTTATACACTGATAACTAGAAGAAGATTTAGGATAGAGGCAGCCCAGGTAAAAATGGGTGGCTGCCATTAGGAGTTAAGCAGGTTGTAGGAGAAAAGAATCTTGCTTAATTTTTCCTGCAGACGGTTGAGGAGATTGAAGCTTCTTTTATCAGGCCAGTCTTACTGAGCAGCATTGCTCCTGCTTCAGCTCACTCTGGAGGCAGGTTCCTGGTGGGAGAGACAGGAGCAACAGGAGGGTCTGCAGGGCCCAACCTTTTGGTGAGCCAGAGACGAGTAGGCCTAGCAAACTTGAGGCAAAACTGTATGCCGGCCCTGGCCGGTTGGCTCAGTGGTAGAGCGTCGGCCTGGCGTGCAGAAGTCCCGGGTTCGATTCCCAGCCAGGGCACACAGGAGAAGCGCCCATCTGCTTCTCCACCCCTCCCCCTCTCCTTCCTCTCTGTCTCTCTCTTCCCCTCCCGCAGCCGAGGCTCCATTGGAGCAAAGATGGCCCGGGCGCTGGGGATGGCTCCTTGGCCTCTGCCTCAGGCACTAGAGTGGCTCTGGTCGCAACAGAGCGATGCCCCGGAGGGGCAGAGCATCGCCCCCTGGTGGGCAGAGCGTCGCCCCCTGGTGGGCGTGCCGGGTGGATCCCGGTCGGGCGCATGCGGGAGTCTGTCTGACTGTCTCTCCCCATTTCCAGCTTCAGAAAAATACAAACAAACAAACAAACAAAACAAAACAAAAAAACTGTATGCCAGGAGTGGCGTACAAAGGGGGAAAACTGCATGTCAGGAGTGGTGTGCAAAGAGGAAAAGAAGGGGTCCCATCCACTCCCATAACCGAGACCTGTGAGGGAACTAGAGGTCCAGAGTGTGATGGCAAAACAGAGAAGGTAGCTCCCGTGTCTACAAGAAATGAGATGGACTTACCCGTTCCTGCAGCATTACCCTGGGTTCAGTGTGGGTGAGGATGATGGGGGTCCTAGAGTCCAGGCCGTGTCAGTTGTCTGAGGCCTAGGAGTTCGAGTGGTGGGCCCCCCTGGCTGAATTGGCCTCACATTTTGGGTGGCTTGTCCTCCACATAGAGGCGCTGAGAAAAAGTCTGTTGCCCAAAGAGGCAATAGCTCTACCAGTGACTGGGCTGCTTGCAGTCAGGGCAGGGCTCAGTAGGCAGCCACGGGCAGGGGCCCTGCCGGGCCCAGTGACCCTGCTTGCCACATTTAAAGCAAGCTGCTGATAGGGTTCCTCTTTGCAGCCCAGACTTGGGTGGTGCACCTCCTGTGCCTTGCCCCTGTTGCTCTGCCAGCCTCAGGGCTGCCACAAGAGTCTGGGTTTGGAGCATTATCTTCTGCTGCATGAGGGCCTGGCGAACAGCCTTGGCCTTTTCCTACTAGTTGGAACCATTAAAAACTTTAAATGCCATGTTCACAGGTTTCAGATAGGGGTTTGGGGGTTGAGAATAAGAGGAAGGAGGGCTCCTGGGGAGCCTGGCACCCAGATCTGGCAGGAAACGCTGCAGCCAGAGGCAGGACAGTGCCAGAACTTCCTGCAAGAAAATTGGGGTTGGGCATCCTGCAAACCGGTGTAAGGGCCAATGGCAGGCTGAGAATGGCCTGATGGAGGAGGGGCTTAAGAACACAGTGAAGAAGGGAGGGGCCCCTGGCCAGCAGGGGAGGAGAAAGAGAGACTGGTATTTGCAGGTGAATGAGAAACAGGATCCAGCAAAGGGAGGGGAGGGGGCTCTTGGAGGGAAGATACTGGAGTGAAAGAGGTCTGCAGAGGGACCAGAGAGGGGTCCCGAGAGAGGGGCGCCCCTGGGGATCAGGCAGGACGGGGAGAGAGCTGGGGTTCAGTGGAGAAGGAAAGATTAGGAATGGAGGGTTTAGGTGAGGTTTCTCTGGCCTAAAAGGGCCTGCGCCATGTAGCAGGCGGCACAGAGATTAGGACGGGAGCACAAATAACTAGAAGCCCGAATGTAAGGGATCGCCAACCAGTTCCCAGTTCTTTTGGTGCTGGTTAAATTGGTGAGGGTGTTAAAACCGAAAGTCCCTTCAGGAGGTCTCCTGGTTTGATTATCCAGTGGGTTCTGTGGCCTGGCCACAGTGGAGAAGAACAGTTTCTTCTTCTTTAGGGAGGGAGAGATTTCGGATAAGGCAACTCCAGGAGTGTTTTTGGATTAGGTTTAGATTCCTGTGCCTCTATGGCCATCCTCAGTTCTTGGAGTGGTCAGAGTTGAACATTGGCATCCCGCAATTCAAGCTCTGGCCACTGGACGAATAGGTAAAGTGGATGTGCTCGGGATGTCTCCACGGGCACACACGCACTCAGAATGGAACGGAAAAGAGGTCCCTGATGCAGCTGCGGTTTCAGACAGGGAGTCTCGGCGGAAAGAACTGAGGGGAGGCTGGAGGCAGGGGACTTACCACACCGTGTGCCAAAGTAGGTGGAAGGGCAGAGGTTCTGGTTCTTTCTCGGAGGGGAAGGGGGGAGGAGCGGTCCTTGCAGACTTCTGACTCCTCCCGGGTTTCGGCACCAAATGTAAGGTATTTTTCCCTCCCGAGGAAGAAGAAAGGGGCGTAGCCATGAAGTGTGGAATAATGAAAGCTTTATTGAGCACAGAGCGCATCCCGCCTGACGATGTTCCCTGGTCCCGGGGACAGAGGCCAGGGAAGTCGCGTGGGATGATCCACGTGGGGGGTATTTAAAGGGTCCTCTAGGGTGGTTGAGTTGATATGACGTGGTGAAATCTCACTGGCTAACGGACAGTCGCTCTTTTCCAAAGGACTCCTGGGAAGTTTCTTTTGGCATGCATGGCTGTGGGCAGTTCCAGCCAAAGTTCCCGGGTCTGGGTTCCTCATGTGACCTTCCCCCATCACTGACCAACCTACAGTCATGTTCTGTGTCATTCTGGAGAGACACATGTAATGCTTGGAGGGAATAATGTCTCAAACAAACGGAAAGGTTGTCCTCTGATGCATCATGTCTCTGTGAGAGATGCCATTAGGTCTGTGGCTCTCCCAAGGGCATCTGAATGGCCATGGCTCACCATCCACACATCCTAACAGGCACTAGCGCGGGCTGCGGAATTCTGGGACTCAGTCCGAATGCCAAGAATTATTAAGATCCAAAAACTGAAGCCTGAGGTGCTGGGCTGGAAGGCATGATTACCGTTTACGATGCAGAGAGGCTGGGAGGGGAGATCATTTGCGGCAACTCACGCCTTCTCCTGCAAGCAAACCTATCTCCATGGCAATTGTTTTCTCGGCAAGTTCCCTGGGAGCAGCCATTAGCGTCTGTTGCTTTCCACACAAGGATGACCTTGTTAGGCCCTGTTAGATAGAAACAAGGCAAGCGCCAACAACACAGGCTTCTCTGCCCAGTCTCCCTCTGGCTAATTACAACACAGGCGAGATGCCCCTTCAGGTGCACTAGCATGAGAGGCCTGATGGCTAATTTAAATAACAAACATTGTCAGCTCAGCCATCTGCTGATGGCCACCAACTCCTCAGCTGTTCCTCATCAGAAAAAATGATCTGTTCTCTCAGCCTAGCAAGAGGGCCTGCCCAGGACTGTCCCAAACGCAGGTGCTGCTGTATCTCCGAGTGGACCAAAGCCTGCAGGCAGACCCTCTGCACAGCGCTCCCTCGGGCCTGGAGGTTTTGCTAATTTTGCTTGTTTTCATCCTGTTACAGGAAACTTGTGTGTCCTGACCTGTTATTGCTTTTTCGTTCATGATTGGCATACACAGGCGTACAGCTGTGAGACGACAAAACAGTTTATCCTGGTATTATTCTTCATGAACGATTGTATCATTTTCCATGTAAACCTACTTTTGCCCCACCTTGTATATATATGATCTTGCAATTCCACGGGATTTTACATTTTTTTCCCCCAAAGTATTTGCTTGGTTATTTCACTCTCTTTTTCTCTTTCCAAACTGTCCCTTTTCATTCACGTAATGTTTCAGCTGGCCCACTCGCTGGCATAGAGGAGGCATGGCCCCTCCTTCCGGAGCCTGGGTACTGAGCCAACCAGAGGCAGCTGGACCCAGCTACACTGAGCGAGAGTCATAGGCTGTTGGTGCCAGAAAAGCCTTATTTATGGCGGGGAGACTGAGGCCAGGAGCGGGCAGCACGGCACCGTAGTGCAGTAGAGCCAGGGTTGGGCCCACAGTGGCCACCTTCTTCTCCGGGGCCAGGAAAACATGGCCAGGCCCCTTCTGGCAGGCTCCACCCAGGAACGGCCAGTCCCATTGGTCTCCTCAGCTCTGTTCTCAGCATTGTCTCAACTGGACCATCACAGCAGCTGCCCAGCGGGTCTCCTGGTGGGCTGGAATCTGGTCTACCCAGCTTTCCTTCTTTGATCACAGCAGTCCCCAAACCCTTTCTTTTGGGAATGGCCCTTTCCTCACCTGATGTGCTTCAGGTAGGGCGTCCCCAGACATTAGGGTTTAATTGGTCTGGTGTGTGGCTTGAGCAGTGGATTTTAAAGACTGCCCCAGGTGATCCATAGCCAAGTTTGAAAACCACTTCCTCCTTCCCCTGGTCCAGGGATGGGCCAATCTAAGTCCTTTCTTGGGATTTCACTGCTAGCCATAATTATGTCAGTCTGTCTGCCTCTCGGTCCCCACCCACCGCCTGCATGCTCCCCCCACGTGTTTCACCGTGCCCCTGGGTCACATGCAGCCCCCAGAATAACTGGGCTGCTCCCTGGATGTGCTCTTTGCACATAGCATTTCTTTCTCTTAGAAGGGCTTCTTTCTCATGAATCCCACTTAACCTCAAAGAACCGAGTAGGCATAATGTATTCTGGGAGACCATCTGGCTCCGGCTCCCCCGTGGGCTGGCTTTGGGGCCATTCTTCTGGACTGCCCAGCCCTATGTGCTCCACTGAGGGCCTCAGCTCTAGACCCCATCCCTGTCTACACTATGTCCCTGCAGACTGTGGGCTTCTCTGAGGCCACGACTGTGTCCTGTCCCGGTCCACTCCCCTATGTTTAGCTTGCAGCTGGTCACAGGGTGGCTCTGATGAGCCTCTGTTTGCAAGTGAGTGGTAGTTAGCTTCTCGGAGCATGGGGGGGGGGGTCACCCAGACACAGGGCTGGGGCTTGTCCTGTCTCTCAGTGCTCCCGAGATGGAGGGAGACGAGAATGCACAGATGCAGAAGCTGAAGCCAGGTTCCAGGCCACCCAAGCAGAGCTGGCACTGGAGCCATGGTCTCCTGACTCATAGCATGTGGCTCTTACGTACTCTTTTCCCTTGATCTCAGACTTTCTTTTCTTTCTTTCTTCCTTTCTTTAATTCCTCCCTCTCTCCCTCCCCTCCTCCCTCCCCCGCTCCTCCCTCCCTCCTTCCCTCCCTCCTTCACTCCCTCCCTCCCTTCCTTCCTTTGCCAAACCTGGCTTAAAAGTGTCTAAAATTTGGGAGGAGGCTGTAATGAATTCAGATGCTTGAGATGAAGGGAGCTGGGGCTCCCATGGTCTCCAAAGGACCACCCAGGCTGGGGCCTTGCAGAGACGTAGCACCGGGAGCACATTGGCCATTCTGTGACCTTTCCTAAGCCTGGTCCCACTGATGTGAGCAGCTGTGCCTGTGCCTCGGGAAAAGAGGCGGACCGGGACCTGGGCCTGTGGAAGGGGGAGGCCGCTTTAGGAAAGTTGTGTCCACATCTCGGTGCCTGCGGATGTTTTCTGCTTTCCCGATGAGGTGCACAGAGTCTCTCTCTTCTGTGGATGCCTTAGGTGCTCTGATGTCCCCCAGTCTGTTTCCTGAAATATGAGGACCATTTTACTGTCCAGAATCTTCTAAAAACTTGCAGTATCCAGGAGACAAAAGGTAGGAACAACTATTTAAGCTCTGAAGACCTCAGATGTTTTTTGTATTTTTTGTGTGTGGCAGAGACAGAGAGACAGATAGGGACAGACAGACAGGAAAGGAGAGAGATGAGAAGCATCAATTCTTTGTTGTGGCTCCTTAGTTGTTCATTGATTGATTTCCATATGTGCCTTGACCGGGGGGCTACAGCAGACCGAGTGACCCCTTGCTCGAGCCAGTGGCCTTGGGCTCAAGCTGGTGAGCCTTGCTCAAACCAGATGAGCCTGCACTCAAGCTGGCAACCTCAGGGCCTCGAACCTGGGTCCTCCACATCTCAGTCCAACACTCTATCCCAGGGGTCCCCAAACTATGGCCTGCGGGCTGCATGCGGCCCCCTGGGGCCATTTATCCGGCCCCCACCGCACTTCCAGAAGGGGCACCTCTTTCATTGGTGGTCAGTGAGAGGAGCATAGTTCCCATTAAAATACTGGTCAGTTTGTTGACTTAAATTTACTTGTTCTTTATTTTAAATATTGTATTTGTTCCCATTTTGTTTTTTTACTTTAAAATAAGATATGTGCAGTGTGCATAGGGATTTGTTCATAGTTTTTTTTATAGTCTGGCCCTCCAACGGTCTGAGGGACAGTGAACTGGCCCCCTGTGTAAAAAGTTTGGGGACCCCTGCTCTATCCACTGCGCCACTGCCTGGTCAGGTGACCTCAGATAGTTTTGGAGGAGCAAGTAAGATACTATTTATCAGAGGATGTCGGCCACAGGAAGTGAGGAGGGAAGTGTTAAATTTATGTCTCGGGCCCTGTTCTAGGTGCAGCTTCAATATTATTGCAATAATAAACATCCCACTTGGCTACAAGGACATTGAGGCTCGTAGGGGCAAAGCCTCTGGCCCAGGGTCACTTACTAGCAGAGCCAGATAGAGACCCATTCTTCCCACAGTCGTACGTGGCCTGCCCCACTGCACCCAGAGACCCAGTTGTCAGCGATCACGAGCCTTTTATAGTCTATAAACCAATCATTTAAGAATACAGACTGCCTTACCAACCTGAAGTGGGTTCTCCTGACCTCCACGAGAGCCTGGCATCTTTCCCTTTCTGGAATTTTCCACTTCTCCCTTCCCTCTTGCACTTGCTTCTTGAAAACACCAGCAACCTCATAATGAAATAAAACAACCGACTTCACAGCAAACAGCAGCCCCTCCGACCAGCTTCTTTCTTCTCTAAACTTTTCTTTCTCTGTATCTTTGATATTGTATCTTTGATTTCAGGACATTTCAACGACGCCCCTTAATGATCTTAACAGTTCCCCTGAACTTGAAAATAAAAAAATGAACCACTCTACCGGGAAGGAAAGGAAAATTGTATGTTCTTTTTGTTTACGTGAGTGTACAGAAAATCAGCACCGATCTCCGTATGGCCTTGGTGATTTTCCATCGTGATATGGAAAGAGCAATGGATAAACTGGGGTTTGAAACCAATCTCGGGGGATTTCTTCTCTATGTGAGTGACCCCTGAAGGGCTTCTGCACATGCGCTATTTTGGAAAGAAGAGGGGAAACCAGGGGGCAGGGGCACCATTAGCAACCATTCACCCTGACGCTAACTTCTTCTGATGTCTGCTGGGTTTTATCTTTATTTCATCTGATGTTCTGATGCAATTGTTGGCCTTTTGTTTCTGACCTTCGACCAGTATAATTCATCTTGGGTGTGCCCGGAGAGGCAATGGACTCCCAGTGACCAAGAAGCTGGCCTATTTTCTTAACCGATAACCCAGCCATGTTCACTGTTGGGATGTTGAGTGAGGTCCATCTGGGCAGATGGGAAAGGGGGAAGGGTGGCACTGCTTTGATCTGAACTCTTTCCTTGCCCCCAGGCTGCCTGGAAGAGGAGCTTCTTTCCTTCACACAAGGCTTCTACCAGGAGGTCTTGCATTTGGGAAGAAAGAACTTGAGCCAAGTCCTAACCCATATACTCCAGATGCCAGATGTGCAGAATGAATTGCTCTCCTAGAATTCTGAGTTATGTCCATTCTAGGACTAGTAGATCGCAAACTGGACTGGGAGGGCATGAATATAATCATCCTAAATTCCCGGAAGAAAGTGGTGGTTCTGCCCATTTTACAGATGAGAATACTGCGACAGCCACAGTGAGCAGTGGAGCGTGGAGTTCAGCACAGGCTCCTCCCTGCCTGGTCTGGGGATGTGAGGACCAAGCACAGTGCAGCTCCAGATCTGCTGTGTGACCCCAGGTCAGTCCTCTTCCTTCTCTGGGCCCTACTTACCTCTTCTCTAAAATAAGGGGGCTTGGCTGGTTGAGTTCTAGGCCCCGTTCTTAGCACTGACTACATGTAAACTTTTGTGATCAGACATTCGGACTGTACAGGGGGCTGGAGGCATGTCTCCTCTCCAGAGTCTGAAGAAGGAGAACTCAGCACGGATGGAGAGAAGTAGCATTTAGTACGGATTGTCCTGGGTGCTGTGTGTTTTACACGCGCCCTTTGTTTCCCATCCGTAGACCATAATTTGATGAGGTAGGTACTATTATTATCCCCATTCTATAGATGTGAAAACTAAGGTTCAGAGAGGGGAAGCGGCTTGTCTAAAGTCACACAGCTGGGGGGTGGTAAAGCCAGGATTAGACTCCAGGTCCCCACTGTATCCTGTTCTACACGCAGCAGAGAGCTTTGTAACCTGCTGATGATCTGATGGTGTCTAGACCATGAGTTCCGAGTGGCAGGGACCGTGATTTAGTCTTCTCTGTATCTTTAGGGGACATCACAGAGTCCAGACTGAAAAAAATGACCATCAAACATTGTCGAATGAATAAATGAACCCAACACTCCAAAACTCATTCTATTTGTTGAACTAACTGCACAGGAATCTCAGTCGGAAGAAAAACAGTGGCTGTGGGGAGAGAGGCTCAGCGAGGATGTTCATTTACGGGTCTCTGATGCAGCTCCCAAACCCAGATGCCCACCCTCTTTCACAGGCTCAGAGCTGAAATGACAAAATCTTCTGCCGAAATACTTCTTTCTAGATAAATATGTTGTGAGCCAGGACTGTGGGCTCACTCCTTTCTCCTGCTGGCTGTGATGTAGCTTACTCTTAAGATTTACTTTCTTTTTTTTTTTTTTTTTTGTATTTTTCTGAAGCTGGAAATGGGGAGAGACAGTCAGACAGACTCCCGCATGCGCCCGACCAGGATCCACCCGGCACGCCCACCAGGGGGCGACGCTCTGCCCACCAGGGGGCGATGCTCTGCCCCTCCGGGGCGTCGCTCTGTTGCGACCAGAGCCACTCTAGCGCCTGGGGCAGAGGCCAAGGAGCCATCCCCAGTGCCCGGGCCATCTTTGCTCCAATGGAGCCTCTGCTGCAGGAGGGGAAGAGAGAGACAGAGAGGAAGGAGAGGGGGAGGGGTGGAGGAGCAGATGGGCGCGTCTCCTGTGTGCCCTGGCCGGGAATCGAACCCGGGACTTCTGCACGCCAGGCCGACGCTCTACCACTGAGCCAACCGGCCAGGGCCTAAGATTTACTTTCTTTTTTGTGTTCTTTGGTGGTACTGTATTTTCAAACTTTTATAAATGATTTTTTAAAAGTAAAATGAATGCTTAATTTTTAAAAGATAGGATCAATAATGAGATCTGATCTTTGTATTACACCGCTTTGGAAAACAGTAGGCAGTAATTTGGGGGTAGCATTTCAGGTGGCACTGAATTACAAAGTACTTTTTAAAAAGTCAGGGAGAGAAAAGCAAGACTCCACCTGGCAGAAGGCAGAACGAGTTGGAAAACCTGTCGCTACCGCTGATGTCCACAAGAGGGCGTCTCAGGGTCATCAGGACGCGAAACGCAAGCCCAAGATCCACCTCAGCAGCGGCAAATGACCAAAGAGCAGCTGAAATATCAGCGATGAGCCCGCCTCTCCAGCACCTTCCACTTAACATTAAGCTCCTTCTCCTCCCTGGCCATGTGGTTTCAGGCTCACAAGGCCAGTTCTCCCAGTGGTTTCCATTCTGGGGATTATGTGTGCTTCTCTCTTTACCTAGTGAGGCAGCACTGGCATATGCTGTGCGTGAGTGCGCATGTGCACATGCAGGTGGGTGTGCAGGATAAGCAGAGATGTACACAGCCTGATGTTTACCTGGAAATTCATTCATGGAGATGTGTCACGCCAACCAATCACCCTCTCTTTTCAAAACTTTAGGTCCATGACAATATTAAAAACATTTTTCATCATCGTTGTCAAAACCAACCTGGTTTTTCAGAGTAGAGGAGAAAAATAGCCATGAACAGGCAGGCTTGTGCCCTTTCTTCCGAAGAGGACAGTCATGGGATGTGGTGAGTGGAAAGGCAGGGAGCATGTCTTTTCTCTACCACGCTGCGAAGGGGGAGAAGGGAGTCAACTGGGCTGAAACCCTTCTGGGTACTTTGTACACGTTGTCTTACTTTGGGGGGCCATAATAACCCCAGGAGGGAAGTCTTACTATCCCCATCTTATAGATGGGAAAACTGAGGCTCAGAGAAGTTAACCCATTGGCCCAACCTCATGCCCACCCCCCCTGCTCCTCAGGGACACACAGAAGCAAGATTTTAACCCTAGAAGGGCCCCGGCTCCACCAGCCCCATCAGTGCCTCTATTGAAGCAGAGACAGGCCTGGGATTGACTTTCCAGAGAAGCGGTGGAGAGCAAGGGCGGGTTAGGGCCCCAGCTCCTGGCTCAAGAGGCCAGATGAACCATTCCAGAATTCTCGCAGGCTGCGGGGAGGCCTGTCTCTAGCTTGAGGGTTCTGCAAGCTAGCGCATGAAATCTTTTATGTGTTGCCTCATTAATGCAATCTGTGCTTACACTTCTTACAATAATTATTCTGCAGTAATTAACAAGGGAAAATAACACATCTGGGCCTATACTGCAACTCCAAACAGACATACAAGACTCAGAGGCACTGGGAGGGCCTTCCAGTTATTTGACAAATGTGTATTGAGCACCTACCATGCAGCAGCCTGTTGAGACGTGGGGGGTCCAGCCTTGAGCCACCTGGGCGAGGTCCCTGGGGAGGGTGTGAGGGGTGCATGAACACATCCAAGGTGTCAGTTAGTGATAACTGCTAAAACAGCAAAACAGGGTGACATGTGGCTAGGAAAGCCTCTCCCTGGAAGTGACATTTGAGCTGAGGGCTGTGGAGTGTGAGAAGAAATGTGCTCGGCTAGGGGCAGGGCAAGGGCCAAGGCCCCGTGACAGGGACAGACTTACACGTCCTGAGAAGGCCCAAAGGCCGGTGTGGCTGAAGCAGAGCAGGTGCAGTGTGTGGTGGGAGAGGGACCGGGAAGGGCCGCCAGACCCCAGAGGGCTCAGGAAGCCACCTGAAGGCATTTCGGTGATTCTTCAAGACAGCGGGGGGGGGGGCGGCTGCTGGAGGTCATTTTTGTGTGTGTGTGACAGAGAGAAAGACAGAGATAGGGACAGACAGACAGGAAGGGAGAGAGATGAGAAGCATCAATTCTTTTTTTTTTTTTTTTTCATTTTTCTGAAGCTGGAAACAGGGAGAGACAGTCAGACAGACTCCCGCATGCGCCCGACCGGGATCCACCCGGCACGCCCACCAGGGGGCGACGCTCTGCCCACCAGGGGGCGATGCTCTGCCCATCCTGGGTGTCGCCATGTTGCGACCAGAGCCACTCCAGCGCCTGAGGCAGAGGCCACAGAGCCATCCCCAGCGCCCGGGTCATCTTTGCTCCAATGGAGCCTCTGCTGCAGGAGGGGAAGAGAGAGACAGAGAGGAAAGCGCGGCGGAGGGGTGGAGAAGCAAATGGGCGCTTCTCCTGTGTGCCCTGGCCAGGAATCGAACCCGGGCCCTCCGCACGCTAGGCCGATGCTCTACCGCTGAGCCAACCGGCCAGGGCCGAGAAGCATCAATTCTTTGCGGCATCTTAGTTGTTTGTTGATTACTTTCTCAAAAGTGCCTTGAACGGGGGTGGGGGGCACTACAGCAGACCAAGTGACCCTTTGCTCAAGCCAGTGACCTTGGGCTTCAAGCCAGTGTGACCTTTGAGCTCAAGCCAGTGACCATGGGGTTAAGTCTATGATCCCACACTCAAGCCAGCAACCCCATGCTCAAGCCAGTGATCTCAGGGTTTCGAACCTGGGCCCTCTGTGTCCCAGTCCACTCTATCCACTGCATCACCGCCTGGTCGGGCTTAAGCAAGGTCACTGGCAGAATCTGATTTTGCATATTTCACAAGGCCCCACCTGCTTTTTTTCCTCTCTGTGTGTGAGCAGGGGGTTGGGGTGGGGGGTGGGGGTGGGAGGGGTCAGAAAGAAAGAGGGAGACTTGCCCTGAGAAGTGGCTCAGGCTTTGATGGGGTGGGAGTGGTGGTGGAAGTGGCCATGATGAATTCGGTGCATATCTTGTAGAAAAGTCCACGGTTTCGTCTGAATGTGGAGGTGAGAAAAAGAGAGGAACCAAGGGACATTTCATTAAGGGTGACTGCAATAGGGCTATAAGCCCCAGTCACCCGGGACTTTATACATCCATGGACTTATCCATCTATTTCACAAACCCAGAGACTGTTATATGCCAGGCCCCATGCTAGGCACTGGGGATTGAGCAGAGAACAAACTTGATGGGCGTGACAGGTGAAAATGACAGAGTGGGCGGAGGGCAGGCTGGAAGGCTGGGGAGCATGGTGCTGAGCTGCTGGAGTGGGTACGCCAGGGCGGCTGTCCGGAGGAGAGCTAAACAAGGGGGAGACTCTACCCAGGGGAAAGGGAGGAGAGCGGAAGTGTTTCCGCGGAGGAAACAGCATGTGTGGAGGTGCTGAGACCAGAGGAAGCAGGGGGTATGGAAGGGAGGAGCCCCAGCCAGAGTGTCGGAAGGAGAGGAAGGTGAGGGATCAGGGTCCTGCTGGAGCAATGGGGAGCAGCTCCCAGCGCTCCGACTGAGGAGCCGCCGGCTGGTTCAGTCCTGTCTGGCGTCCCTCCGGTTGCTGGGGCTGGACTGGATGTGACTGTACAGACAGACAGAGGGCGGGGGACGGACTGGAGATGACTCAGGGTGCGCACAACAGGATTTGATGATGTTTGGCTGTGAAGGGCAACTGGGCAATTGGAGAAACTATTTCCTGAGAAAGGGAAGACTTGGGATTTGGGGGAAATGAGTAAAAATGCAAAATTTGACAGTTTGAGCAAAGAGATACTGTATTTTTCATTCCATAAGACGCACCTGACCATAAGACACACCTAGGGTTTTAAGGAGGAAAATAAGAAAAAAAATATTCTGAACCAAATGGTGTGTTAAAATATTTAATAAAATACTGTATTTTTTGCTCCATAAGACACACGGGCATTTTGCCCTCCACTTTTGGGGGAAAAAAGTGTGTCTTATGGAGCAAAAAATATGGTAGCTAGATAATGGTTCTCCAAGACCATGGAGGAGGCATGGGGGTGCCAATCTCACGGGTGGCAGGCTGCAGGTGAGACCGGGCCTGGAGAAAGCTTTCATTTTGATTCCAGAAAAATACGGTGCTGTGATATCTTTTGCACCTGGAGTTTCTGGAGTCAAAGTCGCACCCACCATACACACGCGAATGCAGGAAAGACTCTGGAAGGCTCCACACCGAAACCTTAATGCTCTTTGTCTCTGGGTGCTGAGGGTGTGAGCAATTTTTTTTTCCTTTTCCTTTTGGTCTTTTTTGTGACTTTCATTGTATATTAAACATGGGTTACTTGTGTAATAATAGATCCTAATTAAAAAGGAGAAAACCTTGTTATGAAGACAGTGGCCTAATCAGTGATGAGGAATTTTCCTTCTTTATTTACAGCCCTGGTCCCTCCTTTTTCCTCGGTTCCAGGGAAGCCCGGGCCCCCTGGGCCAGGGAGCAGGGTTGCTTAGTTGAGAAAGGTGGCTTTGACTCCAGGGAGTTGTCCCGCAGCGCAGAGCCGGGGCTGGTTTGAAAGGCCCTGCTGCAAAATGGCCAGACCCTGACAAGGCCCTGCTCTGCCCCTCGCTGCGAGGGAGTCCTTGCATTTGTGATTTGCAAGTACTGTGGAAGCCTTCTGGGTACAGGACACAGCAGGTGCAAATGCCAGAGAGCAGAGCGCAGGGAGTCGCTGAGGCTGGGGCCGGGTGTGAGGGCAGGAAGGTTGGGGGAGGCAGCAGCTAGGCTGCAGGCGCTCATGGGAACTCTGTCCTGGAGGGCAGTGGGGTTGTTTTCACTGCGGTTGTGAAAACAACCCCACTGAGTGATCGGAGAGTCCCACCGGGAGTGCTTTGCCTCTGAGGGCTGAGATTGGGGGCCAGGTCCCTGAGGGAAAGAAAGCCCCTGGCCAGCCAGCTTGGTCTTCTTGGTTCTCTGCCCTCCAGCCCTGGCAGAGACACCCAGAGGGACTTGCTGAGCCACCCCTCTCTGCCAGGTCACCCAGCCCAAAGGGGAGTTTGTGAGGGAAACACTGGGACCTCCTCACAGGCAGAGGGGACGATCCCTCCTGGAGGCTCCGTAAACCCGGGTGTGTGGGGGTGGGGGTGGGGGTGGGGGTGGGGGTGGGGATAGGGGTGGAGTGGGGGTGGGGATGGGGGTGGGGGTGGGGACCCGGCCCTGTAAGGCCTTTGAGGAAGGACCAACGCCCTTGCCAGGCTAGCGGACTGGGGGGCTCTCCTTCCCGGGGTCCCGTTTCTCCTAAGCGGGGTGGGATGGGACCAGAAGACCTTTCTCAGTGCTTTCTGTTGGTTTTTCTCTCTCCTCCCGCCCCTGCTTCCCAGTTTGGGGATTTCTTGTTCTTTGTGTCTGGGGGTGGGGGGCGGTGAGAAATGCTTCTTATAGGCACGGGTGGGGGGTGGGGGGGCTTTGCTGCGCTCTGGAGCCGCCCCTAGGAGGCGGATCATCCACCTTCCCCACTTGTAATAATTGTGTCTGGGCCGGATCCCCCCTCACCCCCGCCCCCGCCCCAGCCCCGCCTGCTTCCCTAGGCCCGGAGGGACCCTATACCATAATCTCTCCCGACCCGGCTCCCTTAGAAACTTTCCCCAGGGTTCTCGCCCTCGCCGCTGAGGGCGGATGCCGCTGGGTCACCTCCAGGCTGCGCCGGGCCGGCGGTCCCCGCTCCTGGGGACACCTCCAGGCTGCGCCCGGCCAGCGGTCCCCCCCTCCGGTGCGGAGGTTCGCGAACTGCCAAGTCAGCGCTGCCCCGCGGGCTGCGAGGGGGTGGGTGGAGGTGGGGTGGGGTACCGGCTCAGGGCCCGCAGCGGGAGGCCCGCCAGCGCCCCGCACCCCGTCCCCTCTCCTACCTGGACGCCCCTGCTGTGCTCCGAGCCCTGTACCAGCTACCTCTGACTCCCCCTCCCCCCTGCCCCTCCCCCTCCCCTCCCCCCTCCCCCTCCCCTCCCCCCTCCCCCCTCCCCCTCACCCTCACCCTCTCCCCTCCCCCCTCCCCCTCTCCCCTCCCCCCTCCCCTTCTCCCCTCCCCCCTCCCCTTCTCCCCTCCCCCTCCCCCCTCCCCTCCCCCCTCCCCTTCCCCCTCCCCCCTCCCCCCTCCCCTCCCCCCTCCCCCCTCCCCCCTCCCCCCCCCCCGCTCCCGAGAGTGCAACGGGGGCACTGACACTCGGCTTTACCCCTGACTTGTTGACCTTGGCCGCTCGGATCTGTTTTCTCTGGAGAAAACTATGGAAACCATAACAGTACTTACCCGAAAATGAATGGGTGTTTGCCAAAGCCACTTTGTAAGCAAGAATTATGTATTTATATACCAGGCGGGGGGAGGGCACTTTGTAGCCCTTTGGGGCTCCAGAGGGATTAAGATGCCAGGTCGGGAACTGAGCATTCTGGGTTCTAACCTCCGGGCTGAATGGCCTCAGGCAAGTTCCTCCGGTTCCTCCTCGGTGCAGAGGGAGTGATGTCAGCAGCACCTACTGCCCTTAGCTTGACAATCAGTGTGTCATTCCCGGGAAGTGCTTTAGAAGAGTGACGGGCACAGGAAGTGCCCGTTAAGCGTTAGCGATGGTTCTGATCGCCCCACTGGCAGGCGGGGCTGGCGAGGCGCAGGGTCCGCAGGGCCTTTCCGCAGAGCAGGGCGCACAGCCGATCACCTGCTCCCTCTGCGCGCCCTCCCGGTGGCAGGCTCGCCTGGTCTCCCACTCGCCTTGGTTTCTGCTCCCAGCCCCCTCCTACCTCCTCTCCAGGCCCTTCTGAGGACGAGGGGTAGCCAGCAGGGGCAGCAGAGGTGCCCGGTGGTGGGCTGGCTCTGAGCTCGGGGGAGTTTAAAACAATATGCCAGGTTGAGGCCCTGACCTAGAGGGTGCCTCAGTGTGGGGCCGGGGGAGAACCCTGGGCTCTGGATGACCATCTGGAGATCCCTACTAGCTCTGTAGCCTGAGGAAAAGGAAGACCCCAGGCTCTGGAGACAGCCCTGGCTTGGAGCGCTGTCTCCGCTGCTCGTGCTTGGTGTCCCTTCAGCGAGTACTCGAGCTTTCAGAGCCCAGTTTTCTCAGCTCTGAATGGAAAGGTAACATCTAGCTTGTGGGCTGACGGGGAGGCTTGAAGATAATGATGCAAAGCCCCTCCCATCGTGAGGCCTGGCAGCCCTGACATGGCAGTGGGCACTGGGGTTGTTATCATTGCTGGAGACTGCTGTGTGAATTAGTGCGCCTCTCCTGCTCTCTCCTGAGCTTCATTTCCCCAGCTTGGTAATGCAATGGCGGCTCAGGTGATCTTTAAATGCTGCCGCTGACCTAAACTTCTGTGATTCTCACGGAGGAGAGAGATGCTCTGGATACCCTGCCCATGTCCTTAGAGCTCACTGGATTTGTACACATCTGAGGTGTCCTCATTCAAGCCCCTGGAACTCTCTGCCCTAGAGCATTCTCTGGCTGCAGGAGCAAACTTGGCCAGCACATGATGGCCAGAAAGGTTAGGGAGGCGATGCTGCTGGAGCAACCGTCTGGGTCGCCCCTGATGGGTTCGAGCTGGTGGACAGCCACCCCAGCCTCCTCACCGGGGTGGGGCCGCTCTGAGCCTCCCTACATTAAGCTTGCCAGGATTGCACAGCCTGAGGGAGCCCTGCTTACCCACAGTGGTTCCCTACTCAAGAATCCCCTCTGAACTGGTTTCTTCCTGTCCCTGAGTCATGTCCCCACCCCTCAGCAGTCCTTCCTGGGATCACCTACCTGATAAACCACTCAGCTCCAGAGCATGGTGTCTTCCCACAGTGGTCCTGGCAGGGTAGGCATTATCCAGCAACGGAGCCTCTAAGGCAGGGGTCCCCAAAATTTTTACCCAGGGGGCCAGTTCACTGTCCCTCAGACCGTTGGAGGGCCAGACTATAAAAAAAAAAAACTATGAACAAATCCCTATGCACACTGCACATATCTTATTTTAAAGTAAAAAAACAAAATAGGAACAAATACAATATTTAAAATAAAGAACAAGTAAATTTAAATCAACAAACTGACCAGTATTTCAATGGGAACTATGGGCCTGCTTTTGGCTAATGAGATGGTCAATGTGCTCCTCTCACTGACCACCAATGAAAGAGGTGCCCCTTCCGGAAGTGCGGCAGGGGCCGGATAAATGGCCTCAGGGGGCTGCATGTGGCCCGCAGGCTGTAGTTTGGGGACCCCTGTTCTAAGGGGCCACAGCCTGGGTGAAAGCCAAAGCTTTCCCTTTCCCTAAAGATCGAGTCCAATGGTCAGCTGTTCCTGGAGTTCTGAGGAAATACCTGGATTGCCCATACCTGGATCCTAAGCAACCCTTCAAAATGTATCCTGAGTGAGTGAACAGAGCGGGGAGTGCTGTGTGCAGGAGTGAATGAATGAATGAATGAATGTGCATTTGCCAACAGAGCTCTTTCCTTTCACATCACTGCTACCTCCCGGTCTGGCAACACTTCAGGGGAAAGGATCAAGTAGTATGAACAAGGAACTCAAGATTCACAATCAAAACATTAATAAGAGCCCAGATATCATGAGTCACAAACCACCTTTAAATCCATAATCTTACTTGATATTTCCAATGACCTAAGTGGGAAGGTTTTATTATAAATTACTACGATTACTATTTATATCATCATTACTATTTCTCATTACTATTATCTCTCGACTGTAGGGTGCAACCACTCCTGGGCCCCTGGCAGACATGAATAATCAATCAGGGTATTCCCACCCACTAAGCCTCTGAGTGTCCTCAGAATCCTTCTCTATCTAGCACTGTAGGCAGTCTCTACCAATCAATTGAAGTTGGCATTAAGCTGAAACCCATTTTGCCTCTCTAGTTAGCAGCTTTCCTAACAACCGTAAATTCTTATTAAATTGAAAGGTTCACGGAGGAAGTGGCAAGGTTGGCTCAGGGCTTGAGTCTCCTGACACCCACCTGCCTGGCGCTCTGCATGGAGACATCAGTTAGAAGGCTGCTTCCGTGAATGGTTCTCTCATTTCTCTGACCTAATGAGACAGCCTCAGACACTGTGACAGGTGCACACACACAGGCACACACACATACACACTCCTCCTCCCTGGCAGCCTTCCCTAAAACAAACCAAAAAAAAAAAAATCACCGAGTACTGTTGGCAAGGAGATAAGGCAAGATGGAGTTTGGGGACCAGGCAGTTGCTACAGCCAGGTACATGGCGTCCTAAACCACTCAGCAGCGCCGATACCGCGAGGAGACTGCACTGTAATGAATTAATCACTGATAACAAAGACTCAAATTTACTCTTATCTCTAAACAGGAAAATGCTTTTGACTAGCAAATTGGAAATTTTCATTTTCATCCCCGCCAGAGCATGAGTTTTCTCTTGATTTGTCATTTCCCAGACAGAAAGTCTTCCTTCTAGAGCGCAGGACCCTGCTGACTGGCGTGGGAGAGGCCTCGCTGAGCCACTCCAGAGAGAGACACCTGGCCCTTGCCATGTGACCGCCCTGAGCTCAGTCTCTTTATCCAGACGATGTAGGTGCCCGTCCCTGTCTGGCTGCCATATTGCAGTGCGGTGGGGTCAGTTACCAGCTGAGTAACTTCGGGTAAGTTACTTGACTTTTCTGGCCACAGTTGTCCTATTTAGAAAAAATATGTACAACAAAAATTTCTTGGACAAGATGTTGAAGGGATTATACTCTGTGTATGTAAAAAATTTTTTTACCTGAAGCACAGAGTAGAACTGAACCTCTCCGTCTTGTTAGTCCCCTTCCCCTTGCCTCACCGAATCGCTATAAAATGAAAGATGATTCATGAGAAAATGCTGCTTACTCTAGTGCCGGCGTAACGTTAGAAGCCCGGTGACGATGGAAACGTTTCCTGTGTGCCCTGGCCAATACAGTTGTCACTAGAGCCATGTGTCCACGGAGCATGTGAAACTTTGTGACTGTGCCCAAGTCCTGTATTTTACATTTTATGTAATTTAAACAATTTAGATTGAATAAGCCACATGTGGCTCGTAGTGACTGGGGTGGACTTAAACACACCTAAACATAGAACAGTGATGTCCATTAGCAAGTAAATTTCCTCTCCACAGAGCACACCAAAATCCACACAGTCGCCGTTACCCACGTGTGCATGAGTTCAGAAGCCAGCTTGCAGCCCAGGAGCCCAGAGGTCTTGATTCCTGCTGGAGTGCTGTCCCCACCAGCAGGGAGACTCTTCCCAGCCGTGGCGGGCTAATTGGGGACCTGCAAGATGAACCCTGTGTATAGTCTTGGACTGAGACCACTCTAATTACTGTTAAGATTCTGAAATGCTGATTCCTGGAACAAGAGCCCCAATAACAGACTATACTATTTAGTTCTTTCCCATCGCCAGGAGGGTCCCACAAAGTAGCCACAGACCTTCCAGAGGGAAGATGTGTCCAGCGAAGGGGTTTTCCTATGACCTGGGAACCTGAGAGTCCAGATGGTGAAACTTCCAGCGAGTGATGGCCTACCTGGCCCCCGGACAGGCAAAGCTCTGAGTTGCTCTGAATTTTATCTCCTTTTCTTAGAGCTGCATGGGACCCCTTGAGGTGAATCTGGCCCAGGAAAGTCCCAGGGAATGCACATAGTCGGAGATAATGAAGATTAAGGGAGAAGTTTCAGCAGCGCTCAACAGAGAAATGGATTAACTGAGATACCATCTTATCAAAACCGAAGGCAGAAATAGCCCCTTTAAAAGCGGAACCATTCACATTGAGGGGATTGCCCATAAGATTCATCACGTGGATTATCTAATCCTAAGAGGGTTTTTGTGCATAAGACACTGCTCAGCTACTATGAGAGCATGTTCTCTGGGTCCTGCTGGCATAGAAACACAGTCCTTGCCGCGTAGAAAATGCACTCGTTTCTCCAGAGACCGCCTGGCTGCCAACCCCAGGCGAGAGATAGAAGTCAGGCCTAGGAACTGGAAACCTTGTTTGAGTGGGTTTGCTCTTTTGCCGTGGGACACCTTACCTCCCCAGACCTTACTCCAGTACTTGTAAACAAGTAAGAGTTAGGAGGGCCCTTTCGCCAGCCCCTGTGACCCCACCGCCCCACTCCGGCAACAGCCCCTGATACCTGCTCAGAGTTCCATTTCCTGAATATGCTAGCAGTTTCATTATTCATGGCTCAACCCCAGCTCAAGTTATCCTGTTTGTCTTCTTGATGCTTGTCTCTTTCTTTCACTGGAGTCCAGCTCTTCAAGTGCACAGAGGTTGTCTGCTTTGCTCACGGATATGCTGACGTGTCCCCAACCCTAGATCAGTGGCTGGCACATAATAGTTGCTCATTAAGTAGAATGTTCAAATTGGATCATAGACCTACATGTAAGAGTGAAAACTGAAACGTTCAGAAGAAAACATAAGAATAAATTTTTGTAACCCTGGATTGGGTAGTCATTTCTTAAATAGGACACCAAGAACACAAATAACAAAAGAAAAAGAGATAAATTGGATTATATCAAAATTAAAAATTTTACGCTGCAAAGGATAATGTCAAGAAAGTGCAATGACAACCGATAGAATGGGAGGAAGTATTTGCAAATCATATATTTGGTAAGGGCTCAGTATTCAGAAATATATAAAAACTCTTACAACTTAACAACAAAAAGACAAATGATTGTAGAAAATGTGCTAAGGATTTGAATAGCTAATACCCCCAAAGAAGATATACGAATGCCAGTAGCACTGAAAAGATGCTCAACGTCATTGCATTCTCTGAAGACAGCAAATCAAAACAGCAATGAGATGCAACTTCACACCCACTGGAAGGGCTAGAATCAGAAAGTCAGAAAACAGTAAGTGTTGGTGAGGCCGCGAAGTTCAAGTCCTCATGCATTGCTGGTGGGAATGTAAAATGATTTAAGCCACTTTTTCACTCTGGAAATCAGTTTGGCAGTTCCTCAGCAAGTTAAATATAAACTTACCGCTCTAACTCAGCAATCCCACTGTTAGGTATATATCCTGGAGGGTTGAAAACATCTATTCACACAAAAACTTGTACACAAATGTCATAGCTACATTATTGATAATAGCCAAAAAGTGGATGGAAGCGACCCAAATGTCCATCAGCTGATGAATGGGTAAATAAAATGCGGACTATCCATTTGTTATTTGGCAACAAAAGGAATGGTAATAGAAAGGAGTGATGTATTGTTACAACATGGAGGAACTTGGAAAACATGACACTAAGTGAAAGAAGCTGGTCACAACAGCCCACATCTGGTGTGACTCCACTGATGTGAAATGTCCAGCACAGGCAAACACACAGGGACAGAAGGACAGAAAGCAGTTTAGTGGTTGGGCGCGGAGGTGGAGGGGAGTGACTGTGACTGGTTATGGGTTTCTTTGTGGGGGAACAAAACGGTCCTACAATTAAATTGCAGTCCTGGTAGCACAGCTCTGTAAATTTACTAAAACCATTGTATATTTTAAATCGGTGAATTGTATGGTATGTGAATATGTCAACGGGACTTTTTTTTTTTAAAGTAAAAAACAAAAGCAAATAAACAGCCCGCTAGGGAAGAGCGAAGACCTCCACGAAGAGCCGGTGTCTAAGCTGAGACCTGTGGTGTGAACAGAATGGCGGTAGGGGTCCGGGAGGGGGCGGTTCGGAGAGTGGAAGCTTCCTGGAGAATGAGCGCCTGGGAAAGCCCCGGGGGAGGAGAACGAGGTCCTGGGGAAGGGCAGTGTGCCTGGATCGAGGCAGGAGAGAAATGACAGGCAGGGGAGACAGGGAAGGGAGTCAGTCTCCGTTCCACTGGAAAGAAAGAAACCCCCACTGTCTTTATTAAAATCATTTATTGATTGATTTTAGAGAGAGAGAGAGACAGACAGACAGATAGGAACATCCATCCATTCCAATATGTGCCCTGACCGGGGACCAAACCAGCAACCTCTGTGCTTTGGGGGCAAAACTCTAACCAACTGAGCTATCTGGCCAGACAGGGCTGGAACTCCGCTTTCAACCCCTGGTCCTAGGCTCTTCGTTTGTTGAGGGAATCGAACAGTGGGTGCAGGGGGCTGGGGCTGGAGCACGGCAGGAGCGGGGTCGGCAGCTTGCAGGGACTCTTGGGCGTGCAGAATATTGTTTCTTTGGCACAGACAGCTCTGTCTCACTCCTCAAACGACTCCCGGGGCTGCTGCCACCCAAAGAATGAAGCCCATTCCTTAGCCTGGCATCCAAGGCCCCTATGACCTGGGACCGACGTGATATTTTATCTCCGACTGCTCTTCTTCAGTCCCTGGGGGACTCAGACCCACTGTCCCGCACTGGCCTGTGTGTCCACCCTCATATGGCGACTCCACACAGGAACCCGTCCACATGTCCTCACCCGGGCCACCGCAGTGCTTCTGTCCCGACTTCTGAGACCTCATTGCCTCCCTTTCTGAGGCTGCCAGGGCCCGCTCTGCCTACCAGGCTCAACAACAGACCTGCTAACAATTCATGCTTCCCCTGGACAACCACCACAGCCCTCAATCAGTAGGAAGAGCTGGCGTGGGAATGCCTCACGTCCTGCCCTTTCTTAGGATAAATTTGAGGCTGTGGCCTGCACTGGCTCTGGATTCCCCCGGGGTGAAGCTCTGGTTACCAACAGTGCAAGTGGACCCCACGGCACATGCTCAGGGGCTGCCTTCCCCGCCCGGTCCCCCACTGCCTAACACCATCCCCTCCACCTCCCAGATGTGCGAACCCTTGCCTCGGGGTGTGCTTCTGGGGACCCAAAGCCAGACCCCCACCTCAGCCAACTGCACCGACAGACCCTCACAGCCCCTCTGATGGCAGCCTCGTCCAAGAATGCGTGTGTGGGGTAATAGTAGCTAAGACTGAGCACCAGACCCACTCTAGGCACTTGACATGTAATACAACGACCCTATGAGGAGGGTCCTGTTATCATCATCATCATCATCATCATCATCATCGTACAGCTGCAGAAACTGAGGCACAGAAGGACTAAGCAACTTGTCTTAGGTCTTTCAGCTAGAACGCAGTAGAGTTACAACATTGTGGAGGTAACATCTGGGTTACCTCCATGTGGGGACAAAACCAGGCTGAGCGTGCTGGTTGGGTATGCTGACATCTGCCTACGTGCCATGTCTGGTTCCTTATGTCACCTCGCCCTTTGTGAGCTCGGTTCAACTCGATCAAGGGGGACATAAAGGCCTACTCCAGGGCTTGGCCTGTCCTGCTGTGTCCTTCATGGCACACATCACAGGCTGTATTTATTTTTATTTTGCTTTGTTCATTAGTTTCTTTTTTTTTTTTTTTTTTTGTATTTTTTCTGAAGCTGGAAACGGGGAGAGACAGTCAGACAGACTCCCGCATGCGCCCGACCGGGATCCACCCGGCACGCCCACCAGGGGCGACGCTCTGCCCACCAGGGGGCGATGCTCTGTTGTGACCAGAGCCACTCTAGCGCCTGGGGCAGAGGCCAAGGAGCCATCCCCAGCGCCCAGGCCATCTTTGCTCCAATGGAGCCTCGGCTGCGGGAGGGGAAGAGAGAGACAGAGAGGAAGGAGAGGGGGAGGGGTGGAGAAGCGCTTCTCCTGTGTGCCCTGGCCAGGAATCAAACCCGGGACTTCTGCACGCCAGGCTGACGCTCTACCACTGAGCCAACCGGCCAGGGCCTAGTTTCTTATTTTTTTTAATTTTATTTTTCTCAAGTGAGAAGCCAGGTGGGGGGCAGACAGACAGACTCTCACATGCACCTGACTGAGATCCACCCAGCATGCCCACCAGGGGGCGATGCTCTGCCCATCTGGGGCATTGCTCTGCTGCAACCAGAGCCATTCTAGCGCCTGAGGCAGAGACCATGGAGCCATCCTCAGCATCCGGGCCAACTTTGCTCCAATGGAGCCTTGGCTGCGGGAGGGGAAGAGAGAGACAGAGAGGAAGGAGAGGGGGAGGGGTGGGGAAGCAGATGGGCGCTTCTCCTGTGTGCCCTGGCCAGGAATCGAACCTGGGACTTCTACACGCTGGGCCAATGCTCTACTGCTGAGCTAACTGGCCAGGGCTCTTTTTCTTTTCTTTTCTTTTCTTTTCTTTTCTTTTCTTTTCTTTTCTTTTCTTTTCTTTTCTTTTCTTTTCTTTTCTTTTTGGGAGAGGCAGGAAGAGAGAGAGACAGGAACATAGAGTTGTCCCTGTATATGCCCTGACCAGGGAATGGAACTGGCAACCTTCACAGTCTGGGACAGTGCTCCAACCAATCAAGCTGTCTAGCCAGCACTTAATTTTTATTGATTTTTTCCCTTTTTTTCTTTTTTTTTTTTTAGAGAGACAAGAAGGGAGAGAGGAGGAGACACAAGCAAAGCATTCATTTATTGTTCCACTCAGTCATGCATTTGGTTGCTTCCCGTGTGTGCCCTAACTGGGGATCGAACTTGTAACCTTGTTGTTTCAGGACGATGCTCTTAACCGACTGAGCTAACCGGCCAGGGCCTGTTTGTTTCTTTTATAGTCTGTCTGCTCCATGGGGACAATAAGGCACAGGAGAGCAGGGTCCTTGTCTGTCACGGTTTTGCTCTATCCTTAAGCACCCACTGCAGCACCTGGCAAACAATAGGCATTCAAAAGTATCTCTTGATGAGTGAATGTGTAAATGAAGAGTTGGGGGAACCAGCACCTGCAGTGTGATGTGAGGGTCTGGCTGGGTCATCTTGTCTGTGACCTGGTTCATCCAGAACAGGGCTCAGGTGTAGTAGCCACCTTGCCCAGGTCACGTGAAAACCAGAGGCCCAGGGCAGTTTCCAAATGGGGGCTTTAGGTTCAGATTTTGCTTCCTGGAAAGTGCCCACAGATTTTGGCTTTGTCAGTCCAGGGGCTAGACTCCTAGGTTTCCGGTTGAAAAACAAGAGCTGTGAATATTAAATAAGAGGTCAGCAGAATGCGTATAAATTTCAATAATAATAGGGACGCATTCATCAGACCCATCAATCACCACCCCTTCGCTGCTAGCTAGGACATTTCTCAATGTCAGACACATCTCGCAGACATTGTCTGGAATCCAGCTGCATGGCCCAGGCTGGTGGCCACGACTGCAGGCCATCGCCTTCCCCTCCCAGGCCTCAGTCTCCCTGTCCACCTGAGAGGGGGATTTGGCGAGGATAGCCTTGCTCTGACCGTCCAAATTTCAGGATTATGAGTTCCAAGATGGTACACGAGGAAACTTCATGTCTTTGATGTCTGTTTCTCCGGTGCCTACACAACTGTCACTCTTCTCAAAACACCTGCAATGGCTCCTTTTTGCCTGGAGAATGAAGCTCCAACTCACTACAGAGCATTTGAGACCCTGCTTGGTCTAGTCGCCAACTCCCTTCTCACTCTCTCCGGTCTTTCCAGGAAGGAGCCCTGGCATGCCCCTCTCCCCTCTTCACTTCTCTCCCCTCTCCCGCCCCTCCCCCTCTCCCACCCCTCCCCCCTCTCCCGCCTCTCTCCCCTCTTCCGCCTCTGTTCCTGCTGCTCTCTAGTCCTCACTCATCCCCACCCCTCACCTGTCCCCGTCCTGTTCACACAGAGTGCCTGCAAAGTGCCCACGACATCGTAGGTGCTTAAACATGTATGCTTTGTCCTTCTGCTTAGGAGACTCAGGAAGGCTTTAGGGACAGGTGGTATTTAAGTTGTTTCATGGTGGCAAATGTGGAGAATTTGGACAGGAAGACACTGTGATGACAAGAGAGGAGGATGACATTTTTAAAAAGTTTATTGATATTAGAGAGAAAGGGAAAGAGAGAGAGAGGAAGAGAGAGAGAGAGATCAGTTTGTTGTTCCATTTATTTATGCA
Source organism: Saccopteryx leptura (assembly GCF_036850995.1). Lineage (NCBI taxonomy): Eukaryota > Metazoa > Chordata > Mammalia > Chiroptera > Emballonuridae > Saccopteryx > Saccopteryx leptura. The sequence goes on along the minus strand of NC_089504.1, from coordinate 21,110,821 downwards.
CTCATTGGTTGATTCTTGTATGTGCCCTGACCAGGGATCGAACCTGCAACGTTGTTGTATTAGCACGACACTCTAATCAACCGAGCAACTCGCCAGTGCTGAGAAGGAGGACATTGTGGGTTGTGAACCTAGCATACGAGAGTGACAGGCATGTAAGAGGAGAGACGAGGATAGAGATCAGGGAGGGGGAATCTCATGACCAGATATTATAGGAATCCACCCCCTTGGTCCTCACAGGACTAGGTGAAGGATGGCCTCATCACCAACTCTGAGATTTCATAGAAACATTCACTCGTCATTTATTCCATGCCAGGCTCTTGACCAGGCACAGAGGATTGAACTTAAAAGGCATATTTAAATAATGAACTATAATAACACACAGAAGAACTGTGTACTAAGAAAATGGATGGGAACTAACACTTGCTGGACACCTGCCCTCTTCTAGGTACTTTGTGTTCACCCCTCTTGTGGTGGATTGTGTTTCCAAAGACGCTGCAACAATATCCCATCCTGTGTGCTTCTTGGCAATGTGACCATACCACTTACCCACCAAGAATTGGTGTGTACTTCTCCCCCCCTTGAAACAGTGTTGACCGTGTAACTTCGAAGACTGGGCATTTAGCAATGGGCAGCATATTCACTTTCCTGCTTTGCACTCTTCATGATGGCCCTCTAGATCCAACCACCAGAGGCCATGCTGTAAGGAAGCCCAAGCTAGTGATGAGGGGAGAGGCCCTGGAGAGGAGCCCCAGTGTGTCAGTCATGTGAGCGAAGCTGTCTTGGACCTAGTTCAGCCCAGCCACTAGCCAGGAGGCTCACCGTCCTACGGGGTAAGACTTCATGGACCAGACCACCCAGACCTGAATTCCTGACCCATTGAATTAAGAGCAAATAAAATGGTTTTTTTTTATTAGCTTCTAAGTTTTGGCATCATTTGCTAGGCTGCAATAGAGAACCAAACACCTCTTTAATCCTCCTTGACAACCCCAAGAGGCAGGTGTTACTATCTCCACTTTGCAGATAAGCAGACAGAGGATGGGGGATTTTAGATGGCTAACCCAAAATCATATGGCAGAAGCAGGATTCAAACCCAGGCCTGTGTGACCCACCGACTCAGCCAGTTCCCTCAGAGCAGAGGATAAAGGCCTTTCCCTCTTGGGAGGGGAGCTGGGGGGTCGGCCAGATGGGAGGAAGAATTTTCCCTCCACTCTTTTGTACCTTTAAAATTTTGCATATATTATCGACTCCAAGCTAAACAAATAAAGGTAACATTTTCATTTAGAAGAAAAATAATAGTGGTATGTGTGTCTGTTAGGTACGAGCAGATGAAATTAGAGCTCACCTCACAAAACCAAAGCATGGCATAGAATTGAGTGGCTCCCAGCCCTGCCCACCCAGTTGAGTCACCTGTGGAGTTTTTGAACTTGGATCCCATGCCCCCCCCCCCCCCGGGGGCTGCTGGTTTAATAGCCTGGGGTGTGGCTTAGGCTCAGGATTTTTAAAAAGCTCCCTGGGGGGTTGAAATGTACAGCCCAGGTTGAGATAGAGGACCAGGATTCTGCTAGGCAGTGAAAGGCTGGGGAGGGGAAGGGTGGGTTGTGCAGAACTAAAGTGGATGATTTGTGTAGAAAAATATGAAAAAGCATTGCTTTGGGGGTGTAGATGCTTAAACAAACAAAACACAACAAAGCAAAGCAAAGCGAAATGGAGCGGCCCTACATTCTATGCCCTGGTGTGTGTGAGATCACGGAACAGTTCAGAGAAGTGCTCAGTCTTCAAGGCCAAATCGATCAATCTCAGAAGGAATTAATTTGAAGGATGGTAATAATTAGGTTTGGTCATGGGGAGAAATGATAAGCAGTGCAAAAATCCATCATCGCATGAGTTGCTGTTCTTAGTTCCAGCTTTGCCAGGATTCTCAACCTGCCGCCAGCCAGGACCTGGGCCTCCGTAGGCTGCAGAAGCGTTTGGGGCTCCCTGAGCAGGCCGTGCAGCAAGAGACCTTTCTTGAGCTTCTGGGGAAGGAAAGTCCCATGCAGGCTGTTCAGGCTGGGCCCCACCTCCAACTACCTGGGGAGTTTGCAAACAGATTTCTTCCTGAAATTCAGGGGCCTTTGGTTGCTGGTGGGCTATTGAGTTGCCTGTTGAATTGTGGTTCTCTATTAGAACAGTGTTTCCCAGACATTGCTGGGTCAGAACCATCTGGAGGGATAATGGAGAAGACAGAGGTCCAGGTTCACAAAGAGAGGAGTCCTGGGCCTCTGCAGGTTAACCACCTTCCTGGGTGATGTTGATGGACCCCAAAGTTAGAGAACCACTGCATAAGAGTGCTAGTTCTCAAACTGGAGGAGTTAAGAATTAAGAAGTTCAAATTGGTTGTTACAGAATAGTCATGGGAATGCGAAGTACTGCAGAGCGAAAATAGTCAGTATTGTTCTAATAACTACGCATGGTGTCAGACGGGGATAAGACTAATCAGGATGATCACTTAGTAAGTCATATAACCTCTAATCAATGAGTTGTACTACAACCTGAAGCTAACATAATATAGTATGACAACTGTAATTGAAAAATAAATTATTTAAAAAAAATAAAAACAACTGTTACCTTGGTCACACACCTAGAGATTCTGATTTAATTAGTCTGGGGTGTGGCCTAGGTATGAGAATTTCTAAAAGCTCCTCAGGTGATTCCAACATGCAGCAAAGTTTGAGAATCCCTGGATTAGGGGGTCTAAAAACAGACTCAGGGATCTGTAGGAATTTAGTATATCATAAAAGTGCAATTTTCAGATCAGTGAGGAAAGGATGAATTTTCAATAATTGGACTGGGTCAACTGGCTATACTTTGGGAATAAAAATAGATCTTTTCTTATGTCAAAAACACTAATAAATTCCAGGTGGATTAAACACATAAATATAAAGGACAAAAATACAAAATTGTCACAGAGGAAAATGCTTTCATAACTCTGAGGTGGGGAAGACTTCTCAAAACATGATAAAAATCCCGGAAGCCCCCCCTAAAAGATTGACAGATTGGCTGTCCCCAAAACTTTAAAGTCTGTTTGGCAAAATGAATAATAAACAAAGATAAAAGACACATGACATGCTAGGAGAAAATATTTGCAACCCATACAACAAGCCAAAGGTTAATAATCACAAGATATGAACTGTGCTTACAAATTAATAAGAAAAGGACAACTGCCCAATAAAAATAGGTCAATGATATGAATAGGTAATTTTCGAAAGAAGAAATACAGATAAATATAGATTTATATAAACAAATCTATAAATAAAGAAATTAAATAAATATATTAAATATATATATAAAAAGATGCTCTTCGTTAATAAATAAATATAAATGAAATAATAGATACCTTTTTCATCTATTTGGTAACAATAGTAAGATTGATAGTGCCTGTATTGGGAAGGGTGGGAGGGGAAAATGGGAGATCTCACATGTTGTTGGTAAAAGGGTAAATAGAACTTTTGGAAGGGCAACTGGCATTCATTATCAGAATTTTAATGTGTCTGCCCTTTGACTTAGTGATCCCACTTGCAGGAATCTATCCTGCAGAAATACTAGCAGCCCTGCACAAGGATGCCATGCAAGCTGCTCAGTGCATTTTACAATAGTGAAAAATGGAAAAGAACCAGTGTCCAACAAGACAAGGCATGGTTCAGTAATCTGCAGCCCAGCTGTGCAGGGGATTGCTGGCAACCATTGCTAACGACGAGCGCGGCTCTGCGCAGTGATACGGAGAGATGCGCACATATGTTGGTCAAGTAATGAAAGCCATTGCAAGACAAAGCGGGTAATAAAAAGCTGTTTCTACACGTCGTGTTTTGGGATAGCAGTGGGTAAGGGGCTTAGTCAGGGATGGCTAACAGTTTCTTCATTTATTCACTTTTGGCAACAAATCAATTTGAGTTTTCAGAGTAACAGAGACAACTTTGGAATGACAACCACAAAAAGTCTTTGAAGGGATCCTACTATGAGACCCTTAAGCTTATGTCTTTAGGCACTGAAATAATCATTGATAATGATAGTAATAATAATTATAATAATAGCCAGTGTGGATACAGTACAGGGGGTCCTTGGGTTACGACAGTCTCGACATATGACATTTTAAACCATAAAAACCACAGGAAAGAAGGTAAAGATTTTTTTTTACATTCATTTTTTGTCATTTTTGTTGTTACTAGTGTACAGTACAGTATATTTATGTCCTTTTCCTTTTTCTGTGACTTAGTTGTGCTTTTATGTTCTAGATTATGATTTTACAACTGTGTTAGGATAGGTAAGTGACTCGGGCTAGGGTGTGTTTTAACGTACACCAAAATTCAGGTTACGTCACTGTCGTAGGAACCGAACTATGTCGTAACCCAAGGACCCCCTGTACTTTCTGTGTGCCTGGCACTGTTTTAAGTCATTCACGTGTATTAATCTTGGCCGACTCAGGTTCAAATCCCAGAGCTGCCACCACTAGCTCTGTGCCCAGGGCCTCGTTGTCCTGTTGGTCTATAAGGTGACCTTGGTGCAGGGCCTACTCCATGCACATGATGGCCCTCCACAATCAACTGCCAATCTAAGGGTCACTTCCTTTCACTAACCCTCATAATGTGGACTTAACGTTTAAACTCAGCCTATTTATCGGCTTCCTTTCTTTAAAATTCTGCTATCTGCTTTCCTAAGATTTATTCGTGGTTTGGTTTCACATTTTCTCTTCTTCACCTCTTGGGCAACTCTCTGAGTCTTGAAGTCATTCAGCATCAATTTTATTATTTCCCACTATAAATTTTCTAGCCCTCCATGACCCACTGAGGCCTCTGGCTGCATATGACATTTTAAATACTAACTTTGGGTTCTTGTCTTAAAGGGAGGAGAAATTAAGTTCAAACTGTGACTCTTTAGAAATACATAAAACATGAGCTGGGCTTTTAATGGAAAAGTCACCTTCTCCTAACCTCTGCCAGGCATGGCTGGGACTGCCAGGTTGAATCCCCTCCCTTTTTCAAAATCAAGAGCAAATATTGGTTTACCCTTAACCAAGATGACCTCAGGCCTATTACTGTAGAAAAACTGCAGTGAGTGATCAAAAGCAGAATGGAGCCAAGGCAAAGCCTGTGATTTAGGGTCCTCTTACTGTAGCTAGTTAGGCAAAGAACACTCTCCAATTAAAATGGCCCTTTCTGAGGAAAGAGTCCTTTAGCCAAAGGAAGGAACCTGTAGGTGTGAGATTTCAGGTATCTGGGAAGTCCTTCTAGGCAGGGGGATCTCCTTCTACGTTTATGTGTCTAGCTCTGAGCTGACCACATAAAGAAATGAGTAGCTGGACTGACCAGGCGGTGACACAGTGGATAGAGCATTGACCTGGGATGCCGAGACCCCAGGTTTGAAACCCTGTGCTCGCTGGCTTGAGCATAGGTTCACCAGCTTGAGCGCCAGGTTGCTAGCTTGAGCGTGGGATCATCGACATGACCCCATGGTTGCTGGCTTGAGCCCAAAAGTGACTGGCTTAAAGCCCAAGGCCTCTGGCTTGAGCCCAAGGTTGCTGGCTTGAACAAGGGGTTGCAGGCTCAGCTGGAGCCCCCAAGTCAAGGCACATATGAGAAAGCAATCAATGAACAACTATGAGTTAATGCTTTTCATCTCTCCTCCTGTCTGTCCCCTTCTCTCTGTCTCTCTCTCCTTCTCCAAGAAAGAAAACAGAAAAGAAAAAAGTGGCTGATTAATCCAGTCTAATTCAGAAGGTCCCCCAAAAGTAGGTCCTCTGGAGGACGTACGTCTTTCATCTGGTTAGAAACCCTGAAACTCTGCTTGGCTAAATCCAGCTGGGACACCACCTTGATGTTAAAGTGTAGACCTGGGCTCAGCTGCCTGGTTATGTGAACTTGGGCAAGTTATTTAACTCTCCCATGTCTAATCTAGTAAAAGAAAATAAAAATAATAATACTTCTTTTACAGAATTTTGGTGAGGATCAATTTAGCTATTTTTTAAAAAAATATTATATATTGATTTTAGAGAGAGAGAAAGGGAGAGACAGACAAACAGAAACATCCATCCGTTTCTGTATGTCTTAACTGGGGATCAAACCCACAACCTTTGTCTATCAGGATGATACGCTAACCAACCAAGCTCTCTGGCCAGGTCATGAATTAATTTTTTTAAATAGATTGAAAGAAATCTGGCAATATTTAAAAAAATTAAGCCAACAACTAGCAAACCTCATACTAGGACCCTTTTTTTAGGTGACTGACTGCTATGGAATTTCAGTGACCCTTTAATATTAGGCCATATTAGGTCAGATTACACGACCTATAAGAATTTTGATTTTGGTGGGAACTTTTATGATTGCTGCTGTCCCCTCCAAGCACTATGAGTTGATGGCCTTGATCGTCACCACGTAGTTTGGGGCAGAGAGACCATTCTCCTGCCCCAACAGTGCCGCCTTTACCAGCCCACGGGCACTGGAAACCCCACTGAGAGCCTCTGCCTCCCTTCCGTCATCCAGACACAAAGTATTCCCATGCCGGGCAGGGACCCCTTGCTGCGAGTCCTCACGGAACCTTAAGCGCCTGCACTCTTCCCCTCACTCCACTCATATTTACGTCTTCAGTTTCTGCCCCACTTGTTCAGCTGTGTACGGTTAATTTTAATGTGCCAGTCTGCCTGGGCCATGGGGTGCCCAGATAGTGGGTCAAGCATCTTCTGTGTGTGTCTACAAGGGTGTTTCTGCCTGAGTGTAACATCTGAGTTGGTAGGCTGAGTCAGGCAGACTGCCCTCCCTAACGCGGTGGGTCTCGTCCAGCCGGTAGAAGGCCTGACTGGAACACAAAGGCTGACCCTCGTCAAGTAAGCAGGAGCTCCTCTTGCCTGACTGCCTTCAGACTTGAATTGAAAGGTTATCTCTTTCTGGGTCTTCTTAAACCTGCTGGTTTTCAGAATGGAACTTACACGGTTGACTCTCTTGGGACTCCAGCTTACTGATTGTAGATCTTGGGGTGTCCTAGTCTCCACAATCACATGTGCCAATTCTCTATCTATCTATCTATCTATCTATCTATCTATCTATCATTTATCTATATCTTATTGGCTCTGTTTCTCTGGAGTATACTAATAAAGACTGTAAGTTCATTATGAGAACAGGGGGGAAATCTCTGTGCCTCAGTTTCTCCATCCTTAGAGCCTAGTGAAGGGCTGGCACTCAATCAGTATTTGCTAAAGGAAGGAATGCATGAGTGAGAAGCGGTCTCTGTGGCAATGCAGACTTCTGAACCCTTACTCCTCCCGAAGCCCCTCGGGCAGCACTCACAGGATCTGGGAAGTTGGTCACTTTGACCTTACGATTGTTTTTTTCTTTGCTTTCCTTTCTTTCTGCCCTGGTATATTCCTGGCTTCCCAGCTCCAGAATCAAATCTAATCTCCGGTGGGGATCTACTCCACATGCTAACCCATACTAATGTGTGAGTGCTAAGAAGTCAGCCTACAAGGGAAGACAAGCTAATGGTGGATATAAAGCATTTCCCTTGGTGCTTGACATGTGGTGGGAATTCAGCTGTAACTTGTGATTGCTGAGACACACAGAAATCCTGAGAGAAAGGTATTAGCCCTATTTTATTTATTTATTTTTTTATTCATTTTTTTTTTTAAGAGAGGAGAGGGAGAGACAGAGAGAGAGAGAGGAGAGACAGAGAGAGAGAAGGGGTGGGGGAGGAGCTGGAAGCATCAACTCCCATATGTGCCTGATCAGGCAAGCCCAGGGTTTCGAACCAGTGACCTCAGCATTTCCAGATCGACGCTTTATCCATTGCGCCACCACAGGTCAGGCTAGCCCTATTTTATAGAAGTGGCTGCCGGAGCTCAGAGGGATAGAGAGGCCAGGCTTGGATTTAAACCACCGTCTGGGGGACTTGAAACCCTGTGTTTTCCCCAAAGATTTCTCATGGCTGTTTCCAAATCTTTACTTCCTTCCTTAATAGAATTACACATCCTCATGCCTGCCATGGCTTTGTGGTAGGCAGAGGGCACCTCCCCGTCCTTTGACTTTGGACTTGGCCACATGATTTTCTTTGGCCAATGGAATGTTAGCAAATGTGATGTGTGCAGGGGCTTTAAATGTGCTAACGTAATTGATTTGACTTGGCCTCCTGTGCTCCTCTTACTCTCTGTAAGAATAGTACACCCAGAACAGTTGCTGATCCAAGGGACAGAATGAATCTAACCCAATGCCTGCAGCCAAGCTAGGCCAACCTGCAACCTGGAGCACAGCCAAACCAGTCAAACAGATGCATGGACATGAAAAAGAAATGCTTGTTGTAAACCACTGAGTTCTGGAATGGTTTGTTATGCGGCATTAGTGCAGCAATTGCTGACTAACACACTTCCCTAAATGAGTATCTTTAAAAAAAATTTTTTTATTTTAAATTACAGTTGATATACAATATTATATTAGTTTCAGGTGTATAACCCTATGATTAGACATTTATATAACTTACAAAGTTTTCACCCCAATAAATCTAGTACCCACCTGACCCCATGTAGAGTAATTCTATCATTGACTATATTCCCTATGCTGTACTTGGCATCCCCATGACTGTTCTCTAACTACCAATTGGTACTTCTAAATTCCTTTACCTTTTCTACCCATCCCCTCAACCCCACTCCCATTTGGTAACTGTCAAAATATTCTCTGTATCTTTGAGACTGTTTTTGTTCTGCTTGTTTGTTTACTGTGTTTTTTAGATTCCACATATAAGTGAAATCATACGGCTTTTGTCTTCTTCTGTCTGACTTATTTCCCTCAGCATAATACCTTCTGGGTTCATCCACATTGTTGCAGATGGCAAGACTTCATTCTTTTTGTAGCTGAATCATATTCCATTGTGTATATGCCCCACATCTTCTTTATCCATTCATCTACTGATGGGCACCCAGGATGCACCCATATGTTGGCCATTGTAAATAAGGCTGCACTAAATAGATGTCTGTATGTGTTTTTGATTTAGTGTTTTGGGTTTCTTCAGATAAATATCCAGACATGGAGTTGCTGGATCCTTCTTTGTCTCTTGTTATAGCCTTTGTTTTAAAGTCTATTTTGTCTGGTATAAGTATTGCTACCCCAGCTGCTTTGTTGTTGTTTCCATTTTTATGAAATATCTTTTTCCATCCCTTTACTTTCAGGCTGTGTGTGCTTTTGATCTGAAATGAGTCTCTTATAGACAATATATGTTTTATTATCCATTCAATCACTGTATGTTTTTTGATTGGAGCATTTAAAGTAATTGTTGATAGGTATATATTTATTGCCATTTCATTATTCATTTTTTTAATCTTATTATTATTCTTTTCTTTTTTGTATTTTTTTGAAGTGAGAAGCGGGGAAGCAGACAGACAGACTCCTACAGGCACCAAACCAGGATCCACCTGGCATGCCCACCAGGGGGCGATGCTCTTCCTATCTGGGCTGTTGCTCCGATGCAACTGGAGCCATTCTAGCACCTGAGGCGGAGGTACCCTTCAAGTTTTCCCACAGGTTTTTTATACTATCATCACTTTTTCAGATTCCTTTTTCTTTTTCATTCTGGTTGGATAGTTTCTCTTTCCTTATCTTCCAAATCACTGCTTTGATCCTCTGCTTCACCTACTCTATTGTTGATTCCCTGTGATGTCTCCTTCATTTCACTTAGTGTATTCTTCATTTCTGTCTGGTTCTTTTTTATGGTCTCCATGTCCTTTTGTAGGCTGTTGAAGCTTTCACTAAGTTCCTTGAGCATCCTTACAGCCATTGGCTTGAACTCTGTATCTAGTAGTTTTTGTGCCTCCATTTCCTTTAGTTCTTTTTCTGGAGATTTCTCCTGTTCTTTCATTTGCAACCTGTTTCTTTGTCTTCTCGTTTTAGCTGCTTCCCTGTGTTTGTTTCTATGTAGTAGGTAGAGCTGCTAGGTTTCCCACAGTTGGTAGAACAAACTTATGTAGTAGGTGCCCTGTAGGGCCCAGTGGCTCAGCCTCCCTGGTCACCTGAACCAGATGCACCAGGTGCAACCACTGTGTGGGCCGTGTTCACCCTACTACTACAGTTGAGTTTTGATTGCTATTGGCACATCACTGGGAAGGACTGGCCTCCAGGCCAATCAGCTTTGAGGACCAAGCTCTGACAGGAGGAGCTGCTGTGTAGGGGCCATGAAGTAGGACTAGCTCAGCAGGGCTTTGGTATGTCATTCATGGAGGTGGGTGGGTGGTGCTCCAGCATGGTCTGAAACTGTCCACCAAGTGTGATGGCTCTAAGGCCTCCCAGGAGATGAAGGCTAAGGTCAGCCACTCTCCGTGTCCTGCCCTGGGCCACCCAGCATGAGCTACAGAGCTATCTGCATATGGCTGCTACTTGTGCTCTTGTGCTGGGCTTGGAGATGCCCAGGAGAAGCCAAGCTGCAAACCAAGGCCGGCTGCTGTTACTGCCAGGCCGGGAGCCACTTAGAAAGAGGTATGGGGCATGCCGAGACCAGGTGCTGCTTGTTTGAGAGTCTGGGAAAGTCCAAAGCACGAGCCAGGGCAGTCCGTTTGTATGAAAAAGCCACTGGACCAAACGGGCTTGGATGTGCCTGCAAGTTGGGTGGGGCGGGGTCTCAGAAAGTCATCGGGGCAGGCCCAACCGTGTGAGCCAGGCTGATGGAGACTCGGATGTGGTGCCCGCGTGCCGGCTCTGTCAGGGGTGGGCTCAGCAAAGGAACAATGGCCTCTGCTAGCACTTCTGTCCGGGAGAAAGCTGCTCTCCAGGCCTCATCCTGAAGCCAGACAATGCCATTCCTCCCTGGACCTCTCTGGTGCCTTTTAAACTGCTGTCCCAGTGCTGGAGCCCAGAGTGAGTGAGTGGGAGTAAGTACGTGCCCTGCAAGAGCAGCTGCCTGGACCCCAGCAGTCCTCCATCTCTCTCAGTCACAAGCCCCGCTGGGTCTTACAGCCACAAGTCATGGGGACTTCTCTTCCCGGCCCTGCAACTCCGGGCTGGGGGCCTGGTATGGGGCTGGGACCCCTCGTTCCTAAGGGGGACCTCTGAAGCCATGACATCCCTCCCGGTTTTTATCCACCACACATGGGTGTGGGACCAGCCCTTCCTGGGCCTTTGTCCGTCCTACGCCTCTCGATGTGGCTGCTTCTTCGTATTCTTAGTTGTAGGACTTCTGTTCCACTAGGCCTCAGGTGTTCTGAAGGATGGTTCTGTAATTTGGCTGTACTTTCGATGGAGCTGTGGGAGGTTCTGAGCACTGCGTTCAATTAGACTGCCATCTTGACCAGAACTTCTCAGTGAGTATCTGTAAGTCAGCAGAGGGGAGATGGAGACAGCCCCATGTTTGGATGCCGATGAAGAGGGTAATGGACAGTACTGGTGTCCAGACACCCTTTCTCCCTTAACACAACCAGACTCTGCAGCTCTCTTGCACCTGTCAGGACCGTGGAACATTTCTGGCTTATGAAATATGAGTGGAAAGGGCATACAGCACTCAGGTGGTGACAGCGTATGATTCCAGCACAGTTCCCCGGTTTCTCTCTCCTCGGCCACGGTGACCATGCAGGCGCCCGCAGACTGAGATGGGAGCCACGAGATTAGAGCAGCCTGTGTCATGGGCTCACTGCACGGGAACCACAGTGGACTTATCTCCGTGTGCAAGAAATCGACATTTGTAGTGTGAAGGCGCAGAGGTTTGGGGATTGCTTGGCATTGCATAAGCCACCACCTGACTAATAGAGAGCAGAAGACTGGGAGGGGCTGCGGCTGTACCCCGCTCAGAACCCCACTCCGGTTCTCCCCGGAGAGGGAGGGAGGCTCCGCCACAGCTTGCTCCAAGTCCCAAGGACACACTCCACCCACTCCTCTCCCAGTTTGCTCAGCAGTCACACGGAGATCAGCTGGCCGCTCCCTGGGAGCAGGAGCCTTGGGCCACTAGCATGCTGCCTGCCCTCAGGTGATGTGAATATATTCAGCAGTCCCTGACCACAGTAGGGCAGGTGGGACTTCATTGGCTTTGGTGAGGTCGCTGTATGCAGCAGGGAGCCAGGATCTGCAGACCCTATTGCAACCCTTGATAAAGCTGTTAATATGTATTTGGAGTAACTCACTGCCGGCCTTTGTATGAAATCTGCGTTGCGAAGCCAGGTCCAGAGAAAAAGAAAGTTTTAGTCAGTCCGTGGTGGCTTGGGCCTGGCAGGCACTTCAGATTTTTCCTGAAGCGTCAGACCCCTCATCTGTGAGATGGGATGGTTGTCTCCACCCTGCTGACTCTGGGGCAGTGTCACAGATTGAAAGGGAGAAGGGACTTGTGCCCTGTAAACTGTGAAGTACCAGGCGCTGGGTTCTCAAAAAAAAAAAAAAAAAAAGGCATAGAGCATGTCCTCTTGTGGCTCAGGAACCAGTTAACAAAAGAAATGACCCACCGTGAGAGGCAGGAGAGTAAACTGTGAAATGCAAAGGGAGAAAAAGCCATCAGCAAGGAGATCAGGGAGGGCTTCCTGGAGGAGGGGTAGTTATAATGGTTTCTGAATGGCACATAAAATGTCGACCAGAAAACTGGGAACAGCATAAGAGAATGTGTGCACCTGACAGCACATTGTTGTGCACAGGGAACAGCAAAGAGGAGCTTGTTGTCCCTACCTCTGCTGCTGGACTTCTCTGTAGAAGTTAGGAGCAGAGGCCCTGGGCAGACCAACCGGGGCTTAAGTCTTGGCATCATCACCTCTTGCTCTGTGACTTTGGGTAAATCACTTCACTTCTCTGAACTCTGGTTTATTTACTTGTAAAATTGGGCTGGTGATACTTACCTTAAAGGACAAAACCACATGTAATGGGTGAAGACCTCAGTACTTTGTCATGTGGTTTGCATCCCATGAAGGGTAGCTAACGACTTCATGTGGCTTGGTCCCGGAGGCTAGACCAACGCAGGAGAGGAGGAGCTGGGACAGCCAGCTATCAGTAGCCCCTTTGGGGGAGCTGCTAAACCTTGTGTTGAGCCCCAGAAAGATCATGGTTTCTGGAATCAGAGTGTTCTAGGTTTGGGTCTGAGCTCTGCCACTTCCTCCTTGTGTGACTTGGTTCTGAAACCTCCCAGAGCCTGTGTTCTCTTATCTGTACGTGGAGGTGTGTTAGGATCTCGGTTGCAAAGCCTGGGTAGCACTGATGCCATGTTGAGAAAAGGATGTGAAGTAGGAGGGCATCAGGATTTTAAGAAACTCTGGAAATGAGCCCCGTGGGCCCATCATGTCATAGGTGGCCAGCCTATCGGTGGGCTGTTGGTGGGCCAAGTGTCTCCCTGGACCAATCAGTGGTGGTCCCGCACAAAGGAGCACCCTGCCTGGGTCTATTTCCCAGCAGGAACTGGGAGGGGAGGCTTAGCTATTGGGTAGGGCAGCCCTAGTGCAGGGGATGTTAATTTTCTCCTCGCAAAATCATCTCGAGGATTCAGTGACCGATAGATATAAAGTGACCAGCCCAGAGTCTGACCATGTCAGGGCTGAACGGGTTTGTGCACTTTCGCTCCAAGAGAGACCTGAACAGAGAGGCTCGGTGTAACCAATAGAAGTAAGACCAGCACTCCAGGCAGAAAGGATACATGGGACCTGTTCTTGGAAGCAGAGCCTGGGGGTCCCCAGAGGGTACATGAGAACAGGTGGCTGGAGGCAGTGTGGATCAGGGGGGTGCCACCAGACCCAGTGTTGAGAGGTCTGGTTTTAATCTCAGCTCTGCCAGAGACTTTCTGTGTGGACTGGCCTGGTCACCTAACTTCTCTGTGCCTCACAGTCACCCCATTTGTAATGACACCTCCCTAACTTTCTCCCATGGTTGTTATTCAGGACATGTTCAGCTGTTCTCTCACTGATGGGACGTAGCAGTATGAAAACAGAGACCACAGTCCCCATTGTATAGAGATGTAAACTCAAAGCAGATGATAATACTGTTTGAAATATGCTGCCTGAACCCGCGTCATGTACGAGTCCTGGGTCAGGCATAATGGCGGGCAAGGTGGTCCATCTGTAGCCAGAGAGATCTTACTCTTTCTTTTCTTTTCTTTTCTTTTCTTTTCTTTTCTTTTCTTTTCTTTTCTTTTCTTTTCTTTTCTTTTCTTTTCTTTTCTTTTCTTTCCTTTCCTTTCCTTTCCTTTCCTTTTCTTCTTCTTCTTCTTCTTCTTCTTCTTCTTCTTCTTCTTCTTCTTCTTCTTCTTCTTCTTCTCTCTCTCTTTCTTTATTTATTTCTTTTTTTATTAAGTGAGAGGTCAGGAGGCAGAGACAGACTCCCACATGCACCCTGACTGAGATCCACCTGGCAAGCCCCTACCAGGCAATGCTCTGCCTGTCTGGGCTGCTGTTCCATTGCTCAGCAACTGAACTATTTTTTAATACCTGAGGCAAAGCCATGGAGCCATCCTCAGTGCCCTGGGCCAACTTTGCATTGGACTCATGGCTGCGGGAAGGAAAGGAGGGAGTGGAGAAGCAGATGGCCGCTTCTCCTGTGTGCCCTGACCGGGAATCAAACCTGGAACTTCCATATGCCAGGCCGATGCTCTACCACTTAGCCAACTGGCCAGGGCCTTTGACACAATATGCCTGAAACCAGAAGGCTCGTAGAAACTTTGAGATGGACAAATTAGAAATGTTTATCAAGAGCCTTAAAAAGGCAGGTGTATAGGGTACGGTAAGAGCCCAAAGCCATCCTGTGATACTTACCTGTGGCCTGATCCAGTCACATCCACTCTCTGAGCCCCAATCACATTCCTCCTAAAATGTTCCTCCCACAATGTTGCCTTACAGAATTGTTGTGAAGTTTAAAAGACATAGTACAGAGTATGTATGTAGCTTGTGGTAAGCATTAAATAACTGTAGATGCCATTATTGTTATTGTTAATTATTAATGTAACAAGTTGATGACTACTTCAGCATCCTAACAGCTGGTACCATACCCCTTAGGGAAGGAACTGTCTTGTTTGGGACAATGCCCTGCCAGGTCCCCTTAGGGAGGAGGACTGCCTGTGGGTATGAACTTGGCAGGAGGCAAGGCGGCAGAGATGGGAGAGCTGCTCGCTGGAAACATGGAAGGCACCTGTGCTTTGATTCTGAGGGTGAGGAAAGGACTAGGAGAGAAGAGGGACGGGGTGAGAAGGAGGGGACACAGAGAGGGAGGTGCATGAAGACAGTGAAGACGAGTGACACCCACAGTGGGGGTGCTGGGACCATTTGTCCAAATGGGGAGGCCTCCTGCTCCACTTTGAGGAGCTGACCTGTCCCCAGTCTAAGTGCATTCTCTGCCCCATACTTCCTGCACTTACGTCTAACTCCTGTGGTCATCACTGCTGTGGGGGCGGTTACTGAGGGTGAAGGGCTGGAACTCTAAGCAGGGACAGACTTTCACAATTGGGGGACATGGTAAAGGTCAGTAGAAGTAACAGGGATGGCCCCGGAACTCACTGGAATCTTGAGCAGACTCTGAGCTTGTGCAGCTCCTTCTACCCCTGCTTTGGGGGGGTGGAGCCACGTTTAGGTGAGGGGCAAGGGCAAGCCCACATCCAGGCCTATCTATGGCAACAGCAGTAATAGCTACATTACCAGTCCTTGAACGTGCCAGGTACAGAGTCAAGAACTCTACACGCATCCTCTTACCTAATCCTCAGCCACCCTCGAGGATACCGAAGTTCAGAGTTTAAGTAACTTGTCCAAGTCAAAGAGCTTGCAGGCTGGGATGTGGACAGACACAAGTGTCACAAAAATCATTCCAGAGCTGGCCCTCTCAGCCACTACATTGAACTGGAGCTGGTTCCGTGAAAGCCGGAAATAGATGCAAGAGTGTGATTTCACACATACATACATACATACATACATACATACATACATACATACACATTCTCTATATGATAATGATCAAATCCATGGGCAAAGGCTACTGGGGAAAAATAAACTCAGCTTCTATCACATACTAGAATAAATCTCAATGCTAATAAGGTTAAATGTAAAGAAATAAATAATAACAACGTGTAATAGTTTGACCTTCATTGTGTGAGGTTGTTCTAAACACAGGTGCAAAAACGCAACCATGAAAGTAAAATGATTGCTATATTTAACTGACTAAAACTGGTATGTTTCCTTAAGGCAAACATACCTAAACAAATTTGGAAGTCTAACAATAAGATGGCCAAAAGATTTGTGATACTTATCACAAAGGGCGAAAAGCCCCTGCAAATGAATAGGAATAAAGGAGAAAGGATACAGGATAGGAAAAGGCAGTTCAAAAAATACAAGTGGCCAATAAGTGTATAGAAAATAGTCACCTTTGTTAATAATAAGATAAATTCAGATTATAATAACCATTTCTTCTTCTACCCCTAGTCCCAAATTAAAAATACTCAATATTGTTGGGGGTGGATGGAAATAGGAGTTTTTAGGCTGAGAGCAAATGACTTGTACAGCTGTTCTAGGGGTGATTGGAAGAAGATGCATCCATAATCTTTTTCATTTTTTTTTTTTTTTTGTATTTTTCTGAAGCTGGAAACGGGGAAAGACAGTCAGACAGACTCCCGCATGCGCCCGACCGGGATCCACCCCGGCACACCCACCAGGGGGCAACGCTCTGCCCACCAGGGGGCGATGCTCTGCCCATCCTGGGCCTCGCTATGTTGCGACCAGAGCCACTCTAGCGCCTGGGGCAGAGGCCAAGGAGCCATCCCCAGCGCCCGGGCCATCTTTGCTCCAATGGAGCCTCGGCTGCGGGAGGGGAAGAGAGGGATAGAGAGGAAGGCGCGGCGGAGGGGTGGAGAAGCAGATGGGCGCTTCTCCTGTGTGCCCTGGCCAGGAGTTGAACCCAGGACCTCTGCACGCCAGGCCAACGCTCTACCACTGAGCCAACCTGCCAGGGCCGATACATCCATAATCTGAAAGCCATACCCACCTCTGCCGGCCAGCAATGCTATAAACTGGCTTTATCCTGAGGAGACAACCAGGGGATCCACAAATACTCGGCAACGAGAACATACACTAAAGTGTATGTGTGTGTGTCCTCTGATGACAAAATAAATGAAAACAACCTAAAAGTCTAATAAAAGGTAATTAGTACTGCAAATTATGGAATATTGACGCAACAAAATAAATTCTTGCTGCCATTAAAAATGACAGTGTAAATCTAATTTTAACAGCAAGGAAAGACGTTCTCATTTTATTGTTTGGATAAATAAAGTATATTGCAAAATGGTGATAAATGTGACCCCATTTTATAAAAATTTAAAAATCTATATATGTATAAATTTGCAAAGAGAAAAGTCTAGAAAATGTATACTAAAAGCAATATATCTCTCTGGGAAATGGGATGACTTAGTTTTTTTTTATTTTTTGTTCATTTAATTTTTCCTCTAAAAGATCTTATTTGTGTATAAAAATATATGTTGATCAATAAAAAATAATAAATAGATGATGAGCCTGACTGGTGGTTGTGCAGTGAATGGAGCATTGACCTGGGATGCTGGGGTCCCAGGTGCGAAACCCTGAGGTTGCGGGCTTGAGTGCAGGCTCGCCAGCTTGAGTGCAAGTTCATCAACAAGATCCCAAGGTCGCTGGCTTGAGCCCAGAGGTCACTGGCTTGAAGCCCAAGGTTGCTGGCTTAAGCTCAAGGTTGTTGGCTTGAGCAAGGGGTCACTGGCTTGGTGAGCACTCAGGTCAAGGCACGTATGGGAAGTAATCAATGAACAACTAAAATGCCACAACAATGAGTTGATGCTTATCTCCCTTCCTGTCTGTCTGTCCCTCAAATATATATATGATGATTTTGCAGGATGCAGACATAGCAGTACTTATAGAGGCATTCACAACTTTGAACAATGTTATCAAAAAGAGAAAAGCAACCAACCTTATGTACTAGCAAAGAAACAAAAACAACCTAAAGGAAAATGGTAAGAATAACAAAATAATAAAGATGAAAGTTAAAGTAAATAAGTTAAAGAAACAAAACAAAACAAAAAACCCAGTGTAATTAGTAAATAAAACAAAGAGCTAGCTCTTTTAAAAGATTTTAAAAAATAATAGAAACTTCTGGCAAATCTAATTAAAGCAAAAAAGGACACAAACAAAATGAGAAAGGGGCATAACTACCCACATAAAACTACCCTAAACAGATGAGGACACGCCATGCATGGTTTCATGGTTATACATCCGAAACATCTCAATGAAAATGGCTCATTTTCTACCAATGGACTAACTACCATGGGCCTCCAAAGACACACCTCATTTGCTGGACAAGATTCAGTCACCAAAGAAGCCTGGCAGAATGAACTAGCTTTTCTGTCCAATTGTTGTGAGAGCTGGCTTTCCTTTCCTCTTGACAAAGTTAAAATTGATCAAATAAATAAATAGAAAGGGAAACTTCTGCCAGGAACTCGATCAAGTATGTCAAGATTGGCCTCAAAATACTATGAAGACATGTTAGGATTGGAGGGTGGGATGATATCATTTAACAGAGATGGCGATTTCTTCTAATCCAGAAACCAGCACAGCCGTTGCTGGGGCGCTGGCTCCTGGGAGACATCTGGGTCGTGTCTGACATCTTTCGCTTGGTGTTTTAAGATCTCAGAGTGTGCTTCTAGGTCTGGTCCATGTGTCCGGACATACCGATGTTCTGGTGAAGTTCCAGCCTATAAAAGGGAGCCTTCTCCTGGAAAGACCCTGTGTTGAGGACCACTGACCCCATAGGCTCCTTTGGTGTATCGGCTTCACGCTTTAACGATCGTGAACTTGCCCCACGAGAAACACCGCACCCTGGTATTCCCACATGTTCGTGAATGAAAGTATGGACTGAAGTGGGTGGGCATTTCCATATGTATTCTTTGCTCTGATATTTTCTAACTTATTCTGGGTTCTCTGTAAACATGAACAGATGTTCATAACTGCAAAATAAGTCTTAAGGTATATATTTTTTAACATCTCTTTACAAGAAACTATTCTAGACACCCAAACCCATCGATGGGGATCACATGTCGCCTAAGCGTGCAGACTGCAGTCCAACATACCATACTCGCTTAGAGAGAAATATTAATTCGTCATAAACCATTTTTATTTTGCAAAGACTAATTTCAAAATACAGTACCAGAAAAGAAATCAAAGGGAAAGCATGAGTTAGGGCCGCTGATTTTAAGTCCTCCCCTAAAACTCATCTAAGTCCATGGAGCCTGAGTTTAGAATCTTACTCTATCCTCCCATTCCAGCCTAGCCAGGGCCTTCTGTGTGGATCCGTGGGGTGTGGGAGCAGAGAGAGACTGAGGCTGAGTCTCTCACAGATGAGAAGACAGAGTCCCGGGGAGGTACAGAGACCCCCCTTCAGTGAATTAATATAAATGGCCATCTGGGGACTGCTTCCCACGGACAATTTCCAGGTCTCAGTTTGGGTTTTTGGGTGTGTTGGTCAGGGTTCCCCAGAGAAACAGAACCAAGAGGGTGTGTGTGTGTTGGATATAGATATAAACACAGCTATAGATGTAGATAGATTTTATTTAAGGAATTGAATTATGAGATTATAGATAAGGTGACCAAATTTTTTACAATGAAAAGGAGTACAAAAATAAATTGAAGAAAATAATATCTTAAATAAAAGAAACATTTTATTTATTGCAACAATAATATATTATAATATGATAAATGCATAATAAAAACATTTGTAATATTTTATATTGCAATTATGCTTATATGCCTATTTTTAATAATTATAAGAAAAAAGTACTCATTTAGATAATATTATCTAAATATTATCAATATATTCAATTTCCATTGAATGAATTTTTTTTGTCAATGTATCATCTTGTAACAATATATTGGAAATATCTGAACAAGAAATTTCCTTCACATTGAATTTTATGGCAAGTGCTATAGCTAGAGTATCAACATTCAATCTCGATTTCTCACTTGTCCAAAAATCATTAGCAATTGAAAAAACTCTTTCAACTACTGCATTAGTTCCAGGGCAGCACAATGTAAATTGAACAAGAATAAATAAATTTTCACATGGAATATGTTCATTTTTGAAATGGCTGAAATTTCCACCCATCTTTTATCAATTTCAACATGTTCATTTTCCCATTGTATTAATTTTTCAGAATTTAAATATACATTCAGTCTTTTAATTTCTTCAAAGAGACAATTATCATCTATTTTGATATGTCTGACATTTCTTTAGATAAAAACTCAAGACAAGATTCAATATCTGTCCAATATACTTGCGACAAAGTCTAAAAACACCAGTGAAAACTGTTATTTCCCATGATGTTTGTTTCAGACCATTCTTCTATATATTGAAAATATGTCTGGTAAAAATTCTGCACTTCTTTGATAAACATTTCTGTTATGCCCGGATTTGATTCCTCTGACAATTTTCATTTTATAATTAAAGGAAGATATTTTTCTTCAAAACAAGATTTATATTGAAGGATCAAGTCATTCAAATTAAGACTAACTTCCGTAGCTAAAATGTGTTTACCTTCAATCTTTTGAATCGTTTTGTGAAAAATAGATGCTTGGTTATGTATAAAATACATTAGTATCTCAGATATTTTATTATTGAAAAACAATTCCAGAATTTTAGGACATTTGTCTAAACTTTTTTTTTAATATTTTATTTATTGATTTTTTAGAGAGAGAGGAGTGAGAAAGAGAGACAGAGAGAGAGAGAGAAGGGGGAGGAGCAGGAAGCATCAACTCCCATATGTGCTTTGACCAGGCAAGCCCAAGGTTTCGAACCGGCGACCTCAGTGTTCCAGGTCGATGCTTTATCCCACTGCGCCACCACAGGTCAGGCCTGTCTAAACTTTAAAAATATGAACAGAGAGGCTCAAATAATTGTAGAATACGTTCTATAGCAGGTGTTAGATCAAGCCATCCAACCTTGAATAGCCTAAAAGTTTTTTGTATTCAACATTTGCTTCTTCACAAAATTGTTTTAAAGTAGCAACACAAACAGTAAAATGACTAAAATGCAAATAAATTGTAGTTATTATTACTTCTACATCAATTGGCATGGCACATGAGGCTGTGTTGATTGTATTTGACAAAACGTGCATTACAACCTATTCCTAGTATTTTCTTTTGGAGTAACTCTTGTAGTTTTACATACACATTATTCACCCCTCTGCGTCTTTGCCCACCAAAATTTGTATTTGTATTATCATCCGTTAGTGCAACAACTTTGGATTTCAAATTGTTTTCATTCATTACTCTGTATAGATGGTTTGACAAAATTTCAGAAGTTTCACCCTCAATGGATTCTAAATTTAAAATTTTTACTTGAATGCTCTTGGTAACATTAAAATATCTTACTATTATTGGATATAATTTAATTTCATTATGATTTGATGCATCAGGTAAAATTGTTACAAATGTTGCCGTTTTCAACATTTGTAAGTATTTTGTCACAGTGATTTTTAAATACTGATTTCAAAATAGCCTCGCATTTTCTCCTGGCACATGAAAATTTTGCATTGTGAAACTTTTTCAATAATTTAGTTGTACAACCCATACTATGAAAACTTTGATTGTGAATTATGGTATGAAATGCAAATGTTCTCTCCACTCCATTGCAGCAAACTGTTTTTCATCTTCAGAATAATTTGAAGTTTAAAAAAATTTTGTTACTTTACAACTGGAAGCTGATGTATCTAATGATTGCTTATGTTTGTTGGTGGTCAAGTGTTTTGTTATTGCTGCTCTGCCCCAAACTGCAATACAAAATTCTCCACTGCAAATATTGCAGAAAACAATGGTATCTTTCTTTGATATGAGGAATGGAAATTCCTTTTTCAATTTATCGTTGAAATGGCATTTTCTCTTTTTTGATTTTTCCATTCCTGAAATGAAATTTAAAATGAAAAATAAAATATAGAGCTACACGAACAATGCAAGCACATTAGGAACTGAAATCATTACATCATGGTAGGCGAATTTTCCGGAAGCTAATTTAACAAAACTAAATATCAAACAAAATCACTAATTTGGAGTGATATTCAAGTGTATTTCTTATTTTCTAATTTTAAAAAGTCTGTTTTATGCAACTATTTAATCAAAATATATTATTAATAGATACAGTTTGAGGTTAGATTTCCACTTTAAAACTCAAATTTTGGGAAAATACTTGTAAATAAAATTATATGTATTTGGAAATTATTAAATAGATAATAAATTAATAAAATGTGAATTGTGCTTATCTGTCTATGATTGAATATTCACTGAGAAAGAAATAATCGTGAGTCTACAATGTCGTATGTGTTGTGTCATATTTCAGTAAGAAGTGCACAAAGCCACTTGCACACTCGGTACACACATGCTCTCTCAAGGTCTCCCGTGGGGAGCGCATGCGTCTCATAATTGCATCTCGCCGCACTGTATTGATCCTTGACAAATCGTCATGTCAAATACAAATACGTCACATCACATGCAATGGATCAACTCTGCATTGATCGAAAACAGACATTTACAGATTAGTCTTCCAGTATCAAAAAGGAGGACATGTAGGAGGACAATTTTCGAGGGAGGACAGAACTTACAAAAGAAGGACGGTCCTCCCTAAAGGAGGACGATTGGTCACCTTATTATAGAGAATGTCATGCTCAAAATCTGCAGTGCAGGTTGGCAGGCTAGAGACCCAGGGAAGAGTCCAGGATGCAGCTTGAATCTGAGGACAATCCAGAGAGGCAAAGTATCCTCTTCCTCACAGAGACTCTCTGTTTTCTCTGAGGTCCTTCCATTGATTTCATGGGGACCATTCACATTAGGGAGGCTAATGTGCTTGACTCAAAGTCTATTGATTTAAATGGTAATCTCATCTAAAAATACCTTCACAGCAACACGCAGACTGGTGTTTTACCAACTAGCTGGGTGCCATGATCAAGTTGACACATAAGATTAACCATCACACTGGGGGACGAATTCTGAGCCAGAGAAGTGCATGCAGGAGAGCCAGGAACACAGGATGGAGCAGAGAGAGGAGCTGGGTGCAATGTGGCTGCATCCCTCAACCATCCCGAGAGAGCTCTGGAGCTGAGATGGCTCCTTTGGTTCCAATTGAATTAAGGCCCGGGGGTGGGGATGGGCTTTAGCCCCTGCATAGACCAATCACTTCATGATGTGGGCTGCCCCTGGGGAGGGTCATAGTCACAGAGAGAGTCTGAGCTGAGAGCCATTAGTCACCATTTGTCCCTGCACCCTGGGGCATAAGTGCCCCCAACTGGAAGGAGGGAATTGGGTGACACATCACAGCATCCTCTACACCAGGGGACGGGAACCTTTCTGGCTGAGAGAGCCATGAATGCCACATATTTTAAAATGTAATTCCGTGAGAGCCATACAATATGTTTAACACTAAATACAAATAAATGTGTGCATTTTATGTAAGACCAACACTTTTAAAGTACAATAAGTCTCTGAATTCTTTTTAATAACGTTGTTATGCTGTTGCTAACCAATGATGAATAAAGTACTTCTTACCATTAATGCGACTTCTGGTGCTGCATGGTTTTGCTGATGGCTTTGTAGTCTGGTTGATATGTGGTGAGGTTAAGCTTCATGCAGGCGTTGAGACTTCCATTCATTAAATGTGATCATAGGTTGGTCTTAATGTTCTTTAGATGTGAGAAAGACTGCTCACATGCATACATAGAGCCAAACATTGTCAGTACAGCAATACTCACATGCTGCAGTGTGTGGTATGTGACGGGAAGCGCGTTCCAAGTTTTGACAATCAGCTGGTCCGTGGGTTGAGGTTTTTTCATTTCTCCCCACTTGTGTTTGCTCGCCAACTCTGCTTGCTGTCATGCAAGTCTTTCCAAATCTTCATTCAGTGACTTGAACTTATTCACCCACATGTTGAGGCCTTCAGGTCAGCAGCTTGTAGCTCAAAATCTCTGATGGAGACACCAGGGATGTAACTAACTCAGGTTGGCACTGTCCGCTGTACACTCGTGTGGATGGGTGATGAACTTAAAAAGATGAGTGCGCTCACGAAATTCTCCAAAGCACGCTTTGAATGACTGCAGTAGATTAGATGTGAAGCTCACTAGCTACTGGAGATCAAGGTGTTGAGCAGGGTCACTTGCTGTGCACGCATCTTTAAACTCTCCCAGTTTTTCAAAGTGTAGTAAATGACTTGTTTCAATGTTTGTGATGAAGAGTTCCAGCTTGTTTTCAAATGCAAACACTGCTTGTTGAAGGGATAAGACTGTATTTCCAACGCCTTGCATTTTCACATTGAGCTGGTTCAGAGGTTCAGTCATGTCCACGAGATAGTAGAACTTCAGGAGCCACTCAGTGTTAGCTAACTCAGGATGCTCGTCATTTTTCATTTCAAGGAAAGTCCGGATTTCGCTCAGACAAGCTGCAAAACGGCTGAGCTCCTTCCCTCTTGACAACCAACGCACATTGCTGTGCAGAAGCAGACCAGGATAATTATTCCCAACTTCATCCAGCAGTGTTTTAAACTGGAGATCATTTAAAGCACAAAGCGCCTCCTGATGTAGGATGCGGTAAAAACTTAGGATG
This sequence comes from Saccopteryx leptura, assembly GCF_036850995.1. Classification (NCBI taxonomy): domain Eukaryota; kingdom Metazoa; phylum Chordata; class Mammalia; order Chiroptera; family Emballonuridae; genus Saccopteryx; species Saccopteryx leptura. The sequence goes on along the minus strand of NC_089504.1, from coordinate 21,086,277 downwards.
GGTCTCTTTTCTTGTTCATGAAGAAGCACTGCAAATCCTCCATGGTGGGGTGTTTTTCCCCACCACGCACAGAGCACCATCAATACACACCGAAATAAGTTTATCCATCGGTAGATTTTTTTCTTTAGCAAACTCAGTGAAAGACTTGAGTAAATCCTCCTCTCTTGTCTCTTTCATAGGCAAAACAGCAAGACTCTCCTCACGTAGTGTGTCACCCACAGCATACCTTGCAATCACGCTGAACTGGGATAAATGGCTTACGTCTGTTGACTCATCCAAAGCGAGAGAAAAGAATGGTGCTGCATTTATGTCCTTCACTTGTGTTGCCTCAATTTTTTTTTGCCATCATGATGGTACGATCATGAACAGTTCTTGCCAACAGAGGTATGTCTTTTATTCGTTTATCTTGTCTTTATCCGAAAAGTCGTCAAAAAGTTCATTGGCAACATCAAGCATGAATGTTTTGGCATACTCCCCATCTGTGAATGGCTTTCTGTTTCTCACAATTGCTAAAGCACCAGCAAAGCTAGCCGAATTTCAGTCACCTTGTTGGGTCCAAACACGGAGTTGCTGCTGACTAGCTTGCACTCTGCACAGTAGCTCTTGATATGCTTTCTTCCTGCTGTTCCCCGCTGGGTATTTTGATGCAAATGTAGTATGGTGTGTGTCAAAGTGCCACTTTATATTTGACTGTTTCATCGATGCAATTTTATCATTGCATATTAGACACACTGCAGAACCTGCTCTCTCCACAAAGGTGAATTCCTCTGTCCATTCCTGCTGAAAAGTACGATACTCTTCATCTTTTTTTCTTTTAGCCATCTTCTTCGTCAAAAGAGTTTCTGCAATTAGCTAGCCGACTACTTGATTAAAAGGAGGGAAGTTTACTTCCTGACCTCACAACGACCTGTGTACGTTATGCATTATCCAATAAAAATTTGGTATTGTCCCAGAGGACAGCTGTGATTGGCTCCAGCCACCTGCAACCATGAACATGAGCGGTAGGAAATGAATGGATTGTAATACATGAGAATGTTTTATATTTTTAACGTTATTATTTTTTTTATTAAAGATTTGTCCAGCCTGACTTGTGGTGGTGCAGTGGATAAAGCGTCGACCTGGAAATGCTGAGGTCGCCGGTTCGAAACCCTGGGCTTGCCTGGTCAAGGCACATATGGGAGTCGATGCTTCTAGCTCCTTCCCCCCTTCTCTCTCTGTCTCTCTCTCTCTCCCTCTCTCTCTCCTCTCTAAAATGAATAAATAAAATAAAAAAATAAAAAGATTTGTCTGTGAGTCAGATGCAGCCATCAAAAGAGCCACATCTGGCTCATGAGCCATAGGTTCCTGACCCCTGCTCTACACAGACAGTATTTCACTTTTTCCTTCACAGAACCTTGTAAAGTGAGCGTGGTTATCCCCATTTCACAGACGAAGAAACTAAGACTCAGATCAGTGGAATAATCAAAGCTGACAGGGCCAGCAAATAGATTCAAATCCAAGCCTGAGAGGCTCTAAATTAGTCCAAGGTTTATAATCTCTTAGCTCCAGGGTTTGGGTTATCGTGTGAGGGATTTATAGTCCCCTCACTGGTTGGATTGGGGGGGTGCCATGCTTGGCAGCTGGGGTAAGGGAGCCTGACAGCGTCTAAGAAAAAACAAAACGCAGCAGGTTGGAAAAGAGGAGACCCCCAGTTGGGCAAATGAGTTTGTAAAATCTGTATTTTCTGGTTTTGCTCACTTTTATTGTTAAAACTGGCGCTGCCTACATGAATGGCCATTGCCCAGGTGATACGGATAATTACCTTCACGCTTGGGAAGGGGCTTGGTTATGCTAATGTTGCTGGAAGAGGGCTTTCGCGCTGAAAAGTTTTAAAAGGAGGAGCAAGGAGGCCATTTTGGGAGGAGCCCACGTTGTTGCAGGGAGAGAGGCCATGTGGTGGCTGGAGAGAAAGCAACAAGATGGGGGCGTGCAGATGGGGAAAAAGGGGAGGCTGAGGCTAGTGGGGCCTTTGGTTCTAGGAAAAACCAGAAAGAATCTCCCGGTTGTGGAACCAGGGAACATGTGAGTGGGTTTTGGTGCCCGTGTGTTTGTTGTTTACTTGTTGGCCAGTATGAGTCTAGAATAAAGGAATGGCCCACCAGTTCTTGGCTCGTTGTTTCTCTATGATTTATCTGAATCACATATGAACCTGTGCGGGCTGGGCGGCTGTGATGGTGGCCGTGGCTACTGGACGTACACTCTTTCTTTGGCCCCATTTCAATACTGTCTACCTTTGCCTTAGCTGACTCTGGTGGGGAAAGTCTGACCTCTGACCTCTCTTTGGTTGGGTCCGGGGTTCAGCAGAAGCTTGGTCTCACTGGGTCCGGATGTATGTGCCTCCATCGAGTCCTCTCCCTCTGGGTCTTCTGACATCCCACGGGAATTCCTTTGCAGGCCCAAGGACTGCAAATAAAGAGTGCTTCACAGAACTTGTATTTGAAGAATCTCACACCAGCGATTAGGTGGGTGGGTCCTAAAAAGCCACTGAAAGCTGCTGCTTGAAATAAGAGCCAGCCCATCCCCTGGCAAGTACATCTGAGCACCAACTGTGTGCCCAGGGCTGCCCTGGTGGCTTCCAAGTCCCTTAGCTTTGGGTGGGAACTCCTTCCTGCCACTCCTGGTGCTGTGATCTCAGCTGTTAACCTCTCCGAGGCCCGTGTTGCTCATCTCTCAAGTGGGGGGAACAACACCATTCCACGGGGCTCCCGTGAGCATTGGAGGGAGTGTACATGAAGTGCTGAGGGCAGTCCCTGGCCTGTGGAAAGTGCTTAGCAAATGCCAGCCTCCTTCCCGTCCCTGCAGGGGCGATGCATGGGTACCCAGGGCACGGTCCCTGCCCTTTGGGTGCTCGATGTTGACAGCTTGCTGATCGCTGTGATTAAGGGAAGCCAGGGGACAAGAACGCCCTCCGAGAGCACCAGCTGGGAGACACCCCACGTTTCCCAGGCGTGGGTGAACAGGCTGGGCCGGGCCCAGAGGCCCACCTGCAGGCCAGCCCCTCCTCAGGCCCGCTGGGGAGGGAGCCCCGCTCAGATCAGCTGTCCTGATTGCTGTCAAGTCACCTTTGTGAAAGGCAACACAAAGGGTTAACTATAGAACTGCACTGGACGCATTAAGCATTTTGCCTTTCCTCCAGGGACCCGCCCTTGCTGGAGAGAGAAGCTCTGCTACTCATGCACTCACACATACACACATAGATGCACACACATGCACAAACACACACATACACATACATGTACACATACACATATTCATACACACACACTCATGCCAGAGAAAGTTCAACAAACATGGACTTTCTAAGTAGTAGTGGCTCCTGAGCACTTTCCACGTGCCAGGCACTGTGCTGGTACTCACGGGCATCGTTTCACTTAATCCCCCAACAGCTCAACATGGTAGACATCATTATTAACGCTGGTTAACAAGTTGGAAAACTGAGGCACAGAGAGGCTAACTAGTCTGCCTAGACTCTGACTGCTCTTAAGTGCTGGAACCAGAGTTTGAACTCAGACAGGCTGAATCCAGAGTCGGGTTTTTGACCTCTAAACTCACTGGCTGCGTCAGATGCTCAGAGTGGCTGAGTTTGGGAGGAGCTGGAAGAGTCAGGGAAGGCTTCCTGGGGGAAGTGGCACTGCATTGAAGTAAATGACAGCTATAAAGGACTGAACATCTACTTCATGCAGACTCCAAGTGTGGAGTAGGACGCAGAGAGGCAGAGTCTGGAGGAGGCATCACGGATAATGGTTGTACAAAAGCAAAGGCAGGAGGCGGAACTGGAGTTGAAACATGCTGGGTATAATGAGGAAAGTGAGCCGAGTGCTGAAGAAGGCACTTGTTTGGCCTGGCAACCTATTAAAGCATCCTGGCTGCCCTGCACCGCCCTGCTCTGCCCTATTGTCACTGCTTGTCCCTTAGCCCTGGGAGCAGGGACGCGTGGCTCCTCCTTCTTGGCTCCTCCCTGGCTTTGGCAGCTGACACACTGACCCACATCACAGGCAACTGCACGCTCAGCCCCAGCTGTCTTGGCAGAGTCTCCTGGCTTTGTGGCGGCTGTCACTGAGTCTTACACTTGTGTGGGCCGACAGGAAATCATCCCAGCCTGAGAGCTCCATGCCCCCTGACCCACTGAGGTTTCCTCAGAGCCTGCGTCCTGCTCTGGCGGCCTCCACCATCCCCATGTCTAGACCGAGGGGCAGGATGACTGCTCTGCATTCTGCAGCTGCCTGGAAATAAAGCAGCCATCCCCAGACCCCCTCCTAGCCCCTGCCCTGGGCTCTGCAGACTGGCCACAGGGGTAATGGCTCCTGGACAAGGTCACTGTTTTTTATTTTTCTGTTAATTACAATTGACATTCAATATTATTTTGTATCAGCTTCAGATACATAGCATAGTAGTTAGACATTTATATAATTTACAAAGTGATTCCCCCAATAACTCTAGAATCCACCACACACAGTTATTACAATATTATCACCTGTATTCCCTGTGCTATACTTGACATCCTGTGACTGTTCTGTAACTACCAATTTGTACTTCTTAATCCCTCCACCTTTTTCACCCAGCTGCCCAAACTCCTTGGGAGACAGTGGCTCTTAATGGATGGGCAGGCTTTACATAGGTAAAGGGAAGAAATAAATGGAGAGAAGAGAATTAGGTAGGCAAGGTGTCTATGTGGATCAGCAGTCAGTCACTCATTTATTCAATCAACAAACACTTCTTGAGTATCTACTGAGGCCAAGCCATTTACAAGAACAAAAGCACATCGACTTGTCTCTAAGGGGTGGCACAATGAGGTTGAAGCCATCTGGCAGGACCTCTCTTCCCTGGATTTTCCCCAGGTACCTCTATGTCTGCATGTCCAAAACTGATCTTACCATGTTTGTCTTCTCCTTTTGGACTCTCTGCCTGTATGAATGACACCACCGGGCACCCAACTGCCTAACCTAAAAAGTTGGGCGATATCCTTAACTTCTCTCTCCCTCTCTCTCCACATCCATCCATCAACCCCTCAGACTGCGCTGTCCCTCTGAACAGCTCTCAAATCCACTTGCTGTTCTTTTTTTTTTTTAATTTTAGATTTTATTTATTCATTTTGGAGGGAAGGGACAGAGAGAGAGAGAGAGAGAGAGAGAGAGAGAAAGGGGAAGGAGCAGAAAGCATCAGCTCCCATATGAGCCTTGACCAGGGAAGCCTGGGGTTTTGAACCAGCAACCTCAGCGTTCCAGGTCGACTCTTTACCCGCAGTGCCACCACAGGCTAGGCCCCGTCTGCTGTTCTTGGTTTCCCCAACACAATCGTGACAAAGGTCTGTTCCTTCTGGCTGGACCTCTACAGCAAACTGGTGTCTATGCATTCGCTTTCACCCCCTCCTGCCCGTTCCCTGCCCCACAACCAGCAGCATCGGTCAAAGGCATCAGGAGGATCCCAGCACTCCCAGGCTTAGGACCCTTTGTTACTGGTTTCTCCCACCGCCTTCAGGACAAAGCGTCCAAAGCCTTGCGATCTCCCTTGCCTGCTCCAGCCAGTTGATTTCTCTCCATTTTCTGGATGTCACCGTATTTGCTTCTCCTGGAGAGCGTCCCTGACCCCTCACAGGAGATTCTATTGGTCCTGGGGCCACCCTCTTCCCCCACCTCCACCTGCAGCTCTGTGTGTGGGGGCAGGGCTGGAGGGACACATTGCCAGTGTCCTATCACCAGGCTTCCACCTGTCCTGTTGGGGCTCTTTGACTTTGGCTGATGAAATGTGTTGGACCTACATAGAACTGATGCTTACATATTATTGTGAATGCACTAAATGCTACTGAACCATGCACTTTAAAATGGTGAATTTGATGTTATGGGAATCTTACCGCAATCAAGAAAAAAAAGCAGTAGGGCGAATCAGCCTGGGCTGCCTGGCTGTCTCGGTCGCCCCAGGCCACCTCGCAGGACCCCTGTCCCCAAGCCTTCCGTGTTCCCCCCAGAGCAGCCTTCAGAGGTGGAGCCACCGTGATCTTTGTCCCTATCTGCCCTTTCCTTTGGCAGGGAGGAGCAGGGGTTGTCTCACATTTTGAGGCCTACATTTCTCTGGGAGTGCCCATCCGGATTTGGCCAGAACCGTTGCTCTAGGTAACAATTACTTCTGCCAAAGGTGTGAGAATATTTATGACTGCTTATATGCTTTATGTTTATTGTGTCAGCGTGCTGTTTGCATTTGTGCTGATAATAAAAATTCAATTTATAATAAAAACAAGCATTTTGTTGTAGAATTGGCTTTTAAGGATCCTATAAAGGCTTTGCAGAGACGTATTGTAGCCAGTAAATATCTTGCCCCTGGGTGAAACTTTAGAGCCTTCAAACAAGTTCATTTTGAAGGATTTGGTTATTAGAAAATTTTATAGCCTCTTTAATTTAATGGAGGAAGAATAACCAACTGAATGGCCTCCAAAAACAATGGATTCCCCATACCTGGAATGGGTTGCCACCTTATTTAAATGGCTAAGTGGTGAAGGACCGCAGGTAGCTGGGTTGGAAGACTTGGGTTCATGGCAACTTCAATGCTAAATAACTTTAGGCAAGCCCCTTCTCCTCTCCAGACCTTAATCTTCTCTTTTGAACAATGTAGGGGGTTGAAATTTTATGTAATAAGAACTTCTGCTGCCACTATCCTATTTTGGGGAATTTTTCCTGGGGGGGGGGAGGAAATTCAACAAAGACAGAAAGTTATATGTCTAAAACTGTTCAACTCAGTATTATCTATGAAGGCAAAAAAAAAAAAAGATCAGAAGTGAAAAAATTAACCCACAATTTGGAAATAGCTAATAGAATTATAGAACAATTTATGACAGAATAATAAACTGACATTAAAAATAATAATTGTCACATTTATTCCACCCCTACCCAATACCACTGAGACAGGGGATAACACTCATTAAAATGGAACAATGGCTTTACCAGATGATAGAATTAGGGTTGATTTTGTATTCTTCTTTGTGCTTTTACATATTTTTCAAATTTTCTATAATGAACACGTAGTACTTTTATAATCAGAAAAAACAAATGTCATTGAAATAGCAATTAATTATTATAAAGAATACGTGACAAAGAAGAAAATGCTGTAGTTATAATGTGAAATGAGAAGGAAATAGAACATGAAATGAATATTCAGATTGCAACTGGGTTGAAATGGTAACAGACCAAATCCTTGAAAATCACTTTGCTTAATTATCAATTCATCTAATAACCAATTCTCCAAAGTTTTAGCCCCCTGCCTCTAGGTGTTTTTATATCTATTCAATTATCATATTCTTTTCCATGTTATCATTTGACATATTAAATTTGTTATTTAATTGTCTAAGGGTACTTCTGATAATTTTGTATTTCTAAGAGTTTTTGCACCATCCCTTGATTGTGAAATTGTTTTTATCCTTGAATGTGTAATTTGTTTCTTTTGAATCTACTTTTGAATAATTTAAGGGCATGTTAGGCTTAAAAACCCTTTCTTCAAAATTTAGTATTTCTAACACATTTTTCCATGATGCTCAAGACTCTAAGAACAACCAACGGTAAATCCTCCTTTTGTCTCAACCTGTCGTTAGACTCTCATCACCAAGGTTATGGAGCAAGCAGGATATGAACGGATGTCTTAAAAGATAAAAATATCACTTATGAAATGCTGATGACTTAATGAGTATTAAAGGTAGCAAGAAAGATTAAGGTGGCCCTGGCCAGTTGGCTCAGCTGTAGAGCGTCGGCCTGGCGTGCGGGGGACCAGGGTTCGATTCCCAGCCAGGGCACATAGGAGAAGCGCCCATTTGCTTCTCCACCCCCCCCTTACTCTCTGTCTCTCTCTTCCCTTCCCGCAGCCCAGGCTCCATTGGAGCAAAGATGGCCAGGGCGCTGGGGATGGCTCCTTAGCCTCTGTCCCAGGCGCTAGAGTGGCTCTGGTCCCGGCAGAGCGACGCCCTGGAGGGGCAGAGCATCGCCCCCTGGTGGGCGTGCCGGGTGGATCCCGGTCGGGCGCATGCGGGAGTCTGTCTGACTGTCTCTCCCCGTTTCTAGCTTCAGAAAAATACAAAAAAAAAAAAAAAGAAAGATTAAGGTGCCCAAGTGCATTTAATGCACGGTCAAACTTGTAGGTGAATTTATCTCAGGGAACTGGCTGTAGGTAAATATTTCTAAAACCGTGGAAACTGAGAGAAAAATCTTAAAAAATTATATAATTTTATGTTAAGTTGGTGGAATTTTTTGTGTTTTTATTAAAAATTCTCTTTAATTTTGTTTGTTGTTTTCCCTCTGTCTTCTCAATCTGAAAGAAGACATCTGGCCCTGGCCGGTTGGCTCAGTGGTAAAGCGTCGGCCTGGCGTGCGGAAGTCCCGGGTTCGATTCCCGGCCAGGGCACACAGGAGAAGCGCCCATCTGCTTCTCCACCCCTCCCCCTCTCCTTCCTCTCTGTCTCTCTCTTCCCCTCCCGCAGCCAAAGCTCCATTGGAGCAAAGATGGCCCGGGCGCCTGGGCGCTGGGGATGGCTCCATGGCTAGACTGGTTCTGTTCGCAACAGAGCGACGCCCTGGATGGGCAGAGCATCGCCCCCTGGTGGGCATGCCAGGTGGATCCCGGTCGGGTGCATGTGGGAGTCTGTCTGACTGCCTCCCCGTTTCCAGCTTCAGAAAAAAAAAAATTCTCTTTAATTTTGTTGGCTCAGTGGTAGAGCGTTGGCCTGGCATGTGGATGTCCCAGGTTCAATTCCCTATCAGGGCACACAGGAGAAGCGACTATCTGCTTCTCCACCACACCCCCTCTCGCTAATTTCTCTCTCTCTCTTTCCCTCCTGCATCCATGGCTCGATTGGAGTGAGTTGACCCTGGGTGCTGAGAATGGCTCCATGGCCTCCTTCACAGGTGCTAAGAAGAGCTTGGTTGCTGAGCAACAGAGCAACACCCCAGATGAGCAGAGCATCACCCTTTAGTGGGCTTGCTGGATGGATCTTGGTTGGGGCACATGTGGAAGTTTGTCTCTCTGCCTCCCTCCTCCCACTGAATTTAAAAAAAAAAGGATCTGAGTCATTATTTATTTATTTATTAAAATTTATTGATTGATTTTAGTGAGAGAGGAATGGAGAGAGAGAGAGAAAGAGAGAGAAACATCAATCACTTCCTGTCTGTGCCCTGACCAGAGATTGAACCGGCAACCCCTATGCTTTGGGACAATGCTCTAACCCAGTGGTCCCCAACCAACCCCCAGGCCATGGACCGGTATCAGTCCATGGGACATTTGGTACCGGTCCGCAGAGAAAGAATAAATAACTTACATTATTTCCGTTTTATTTATATTTAAGTCTGAACGATGTTTTATTTTTAAGAAATGACCAGATTCCCTCTGTTACATCTGTCTAAGACTCACTCTTGACCCTTGTCTCGGTCACGTGATACATTTATCCGTCCCACCCTAAAGGCCAGTCCGTGAAAATATTTTCTGACATTAAACCAGTCCGTAGCCCAAAAAAGGTTGAGTACCACTGCTCTAACCAACTGAGCCATCTGGCCAGGGCTCATCTGGGTTATCTTAATTTTTCTTTTAGCAATATGATTCTATTAGAAACATCAAAGATGAGAATTGACAAGTTTGTGTTCACATGCACCATTTCTTGTGTAAAAGCAGAGAGGTTAATTGTTATTCACATTCTTGGCAACTTTCTAAAGAGAGAGCAACTGGTGCTGGGACCATAAATATAGTAATTTTGCTGATGGGTATATAGGTAATGAAATTTTGGAAGGCTTATAGCAAAGCTTAAATTCCCTGCATAAGAAAGGGACAGAGGTTAAGAGAACAAGGTCAAGGAGCAAGAGTCAGATGCTGAGAAGACTGAGAGGGAAAGAAAATGTTCAGGAAACTAGTGGTCCTGCCTAGTTCATTATGACACCAGGGACTTGGGGGCGGGGGTGTCTAATGAGGATGGTTAAGTTGTTTGCAGTACAGTGTGCAGCAAACACTATGTCTGTTTCTCCCACGAAATCATCAGCAGTGTCTACAGGGCTCACAGATCTTTTGACATATGTAAACTTCTTAGTGATAAAGCTAAAAGACTTTTGGGTCCTACTTCAGGACTGGCCCAGTGCAAAAATCAGTTTCCTATAAGAGTAGGTGACACGGGTTACAATTACTTCAGCATCTGCATGTGAATATACCAATAAAGAAAGGATGGAAGAAATGGGGGAGAAAGAGAAAAAAGAGAAAGAATTTTATAAAAACAACTTTATATTGTCCATGCTAATTTAAAATTGAGATTATTAAAGTTGATTATACTTAAATGTAACAATAAAGAAAATAAAATAAAAATTCAAATAAACATTTTTTCAAAAATAAATAGAACCATTGTTATTTTCTTTTAATTAAATCTGATAGTCCTATTTATTTACTTATTTATGACAGAGACAGAGAGAGAGAGTCAGAGAGAGGGACAGATAGGGACAGACAGACAGGGAGGGAGAGAGATGAGAAGCATCATTCTTTGTTGTGGCATCTGAGTTGTTCATTGATTGCTTTCTCATATGTGCCTTGACTGGGGGCTACAGAAGAGTAAGTGACTTCTTGCTCAAGCCAGTGACCTCACGCTCAAGCTGATGAGCCCACGCTCAAGCTGGCGACCTCAGGGTTTCAAACCTGGGTCCTCCAGGTCCCAGTCCAACGCTCTATCCACTGCTCCACCGCCTGGTCAGGCTGATAGTCTCTTTTGTTAATGTCAACTTAATCTGTTTAATATGTATTGGTCCCTAGTTTTTGGACTTATTTTACATTTAAATTTTTATTATTATGTTTCTTGGTTTCTTTTTTTCCCTTCTTTCCTATCTTTTGTTGAATTAATAAAGCTTTCTATATATCATCCTCTTTTTACCTCAGCTAATTAGGAAGTTTAGATTTTATTTGTATTCCTTTAGTGGTTGCCCTTAAAATTTTTTTTTAAATTCAATAAAAATAAATTTATTATTAATTTTAATGTGGTGATGTTGATAAATCAGGGTATATATGTTCAGAGAAAACATCTCCAGGCCTTAAAATCTTATTGTGTATATTCTAATACTATCTATCAATAGTTAGAATCTCTACTCATCCTTTGAGCAAATCGAGGGTGATGGCACGCTTTTCCACATTCATTACCCACTCTTCCTTGTCACTGCTATCCAGGTATTTCACTTCACCTCTGTTTAAATACAAAGGATGGTGTGATGATTATTATGCAGTCAGTAGTTTTAAATTTGCTAATCAGTTTCTGCATTCATCATTTTCTTTGCATTCTCCCTTCTCTTTGCTTTCAGACTCCTTTTTGATGTAAAGGTGAGTGGGTAGTAAATGGTACATCTGGGGGAAAACATCTGTATTTTGCCTTCCCTCAGGAATAGTTCAGCTGCATATAGAAGTCTAGGTTGGTGGTTGTTTTCCTTAGCGGTTTCAATCAGGTCAAAAAAAGACAGCCTGTTAAGTGAGGTCTTTCAGGAAACCATCAGACAGGTCAAATGATGACAATTCTCTGGGATGTGAAGGAACTTCAACCCTGTTCTGCTCCTGTCAGACTGCTGTGGGGATTTTTTGGGTTTTTTTTTTTTTTTTTGCTTTTTTAAAAATTATAATTATAGGCTGTTGATCTTCAAGGTTGCCACGGAACTGGAGAGCACAAGATGGGAATGGAGCAAATTGAAATGCCATGACACTTTATCTCCGTTACCAAGATTTAGCTGTTCTTCTTTTTCTTCTTTCTTTCTTAAAGAAATGCTCATCAGATTGCTGCAAGTCTTTAAGTTCCAGAGTTATAAAAAGGTTGATTCTGAGTTTTTCTTTTGTTTGTTTGTTGTTTGTTTTCTCATTTTAATGGAAGGGAGGATTTTTGGAAGTCCTTACTCTGCCATTTTCACTGATGTCACTTTTCCATGTGTCTTTTGAACTTTGATTTACAGATTCATCTTAAGTAGGAGATCTCGCTCTCTGCCTGTGTTCCTCCCTGTGTGGCGCACACATGGCTGTCTCTACCCAACGCCCCGGGGCCCTTAGTTCTCTTACATTAACAGCCCGAGGCTCTCGCCCAGTGACAGCATTGGGGATAGTGTAGATAGTTTTACTGAGTCAGCAGCTTGACTGAGGTCCTGGATGGAAGACCCTGTCCTCCCTAAGCTTACAGTTTCGTATGGCATGTAACTCCTAGGAGCTGCCAGCAGACTTTTCAGCTTTCTTTCAAGAGCAGAGGGGCACCCACTCAAACTCCTGGTGTTGGGCAGTGAGCCCGGCTCTGGAGCCCCACCTCCTGCCGGAAGCTGTCACTCCTGCGCATTCCCACCCCCTCCGCTTGCTCCCCGACATGGAGGCTCATTGTGACAGCCCCCCCCACCCCTACTTTCCATTTTTCTTTCTTTTTTTTTTTTTCTTTTTCTGTATTTTTCTGAAGCCGGAAACGGGGAGAGACAGTCAGACTCCCGCATGTGCCCGACCGGGATCCACCCGGCACGCCCACCAGGGGGCGACACTCTGCCCACCAGGGGGTGATGCTCTGCCCCTCCGGGGCGTCGCTCTGTTGCGACCAGAGCCACTCGAGCGCCTGGGGCAGAGGCCCAGGAGCCATCCCCAGCGCCCGGGCCATCTTTGCTCCAGTGGAGCCTCGGCTACGGGAGGGGAAGAGAGAGACAGAGAGGAAGGAGGGGGGGGTGGAGAAGCAAATGGGCGCTTCTTCTGTGTGCCCTGGCCGGGAATCGAACCCAGGACCTCTGCATGCCAGGCCGACGCTCTACCACTGAGCCAACCGGCCAGGGTGACTTCCCACTTTTCGTTTCTGGCCCACGGACATGCTTCTCTTGATTTTGAGCGGGCCTATGTCTAAATAATTCTCTCTCTTTATAGTTGGTCTATTGTTGCTGTGTGTTGGGAGCAAGGGGGCTGGAGGATGTAGGGATAGACAAGGCATGAATGAACAACGTCATCTTGGCTATACATTGTGTAAGATCGGCCATCATTTACAATTTCAAATTATTTTTCAACCTGAGGTAGGATCTATTGACTCTCAGTCCTGATAGATGAGGAAATTAGCCTAAAATGATTTAAAACAACAATGCCAATCTATGGCATGCCTGTACCCTGGGAACAGAACTCCAGAATCTGTTTTCTGACAAAACTACTGCTGCTGCTTTCAAAATTTCGTAACTGCAGCCAGCATCTATCTTGATTTTTTTTCTATGAAAAAAATAATAATAATAAGGCACCAATCACCATAACAAGGAATTTTTCCTTTTCTTTTGTCAGGCATGTTTTCCCAGAAAAACCATGATTCTATTCACTTATGGTATATGTAGGCATAAAAATAAACCTGCATAAAAAACCATAATGCCAAATTGAGTAAAAAAAAAAATCACTGACCAGTTGGCTCAGTGGGTAGAGCATTGACCCAGCATGTAGGAGTCCTGGGTTTGATTCCCGGTCAGGGTACACAGGAGGAGCAACCACCTGCTTCTCCACCCCTCCTTCCCCCATTTCTCTTTTTCTCTCTTCCCCTCCCGCAGCCATGGTTTGACTGGTTCAAGCACATCACCCTGGGCACTGAGGATGGCTCTGGGGAGCCTCAGGTGCTAAAAATAGCTTGGTTGTGAGCATGGCCCCAGATGGGTAGAGCATCAGCCTCAGACGGCGTTGGTGGGTGGATCCTGGTCGGGCACATGAGAGAGTCTGTCTATTTCCTTTCCTCTCACTTAAAAAAAACAACAAAACAAAACCACCACTAACTAGAAACTTAAGAAATTTATTGAACTTCTACAAGGTGCAACTTTGAATCCCAGGAATGGAGGGTATATAGAAGTGAATAAATGCCAGGAAAGGGGAGGGGAATTAAGTCACTTGAGGGCAGGCACAGTGGGCCATGCTGGCTTGACCATCTTCAGTGAAGCTGTTTCTGAGTGCAGGCCTGAGGATCAGGTGCTCGCGATGGTGCCTCCGTGTTTGAGAACAAACTTCATTCACCATATTAGCGAAGGCCCCACAGTACGGGTAGCCATTAATGGCTTTATTTGAAATTTTCCCATTGGCTTTTTATGGATTGTCTCAGTGTTCCTGAAATGTAAATGTTAGTAATCAGTTGGCTAGGATGACTCAAATGGTTTGAGCAATCCCCCTGGGTGCTGAGGATGGCTGAGGGGGCATGCCGGGTGGATCCCCGTTGGGGCGCATAGGGGAGTCTGGCTCTCTGTCTTCCTGCCTCCCTGCCTCTCAATTAATAAAAAACAAATCAGTTGGCTAGGGACATATAGCTCTGAAGGGTATCAAAATTCAGTTATTTTAATGTTGAGATCTTGAGGGGGTGCAGACATAGGTTCCAGAGAAATCACCTTCTAACAAGTAGACGGTGGTAGAAGATCGTGGCACCAAGTCTGTCTAGTTGCAAACTTGGGCTGTTAGTCCCTAGTAGCTGCTGAGCTCTTTGAGGAGACTGACAGGAAAACAGTGCCATACTCCCAGCAGTGCCTAGCACAGCGTTTGGGAAAAGCCTCATGGCAGAATATGGTGTAGAGTCCCGGGCTTCCTGACGGTTCTGGCACGTTTGTTGCCTCTCTGTTCTTGTCTTATCTCGGCCACTGTTTCTTTAGCAGGACCACTCACGGGGGAGCGAGAACCAGTGGTGCTGCCCAGAGAACTTTCCAGCTGCGCTGCCCTTGGATGGTCCTTTGTTGAGGTTATTGTTTGAGGCACTTTTTCCTACTGTTTTTTCAAAACCTATTTTCCCCCTTGAGCTTTTTCCCAGCCAGAAAGAGGGAAGGACAGGGTGGGGAAGAGAATCACCGGAGAGCAGAGAGGGAGTAAGGATCCTGAGTGGTCCAGGCTGGTGGTTTTGTTGGGAATTCTTCAAACGAATGTCCTCAAACAACTATTTCAAGAAGGCGAGGAAAGACTGGCTTTATATTAATAGTTAGTGTACAGAAAAAGAAGTTCATTTACTGATGTGCCTCCTTGGGCGGAAGTGGAGTCAACACTCTGAAGAATGCCTGCCGCACATTCCCCATTCTCCTATGGCTCCTGTATTTTCTTGGAAGGTATACTAGAGGTTTTATATTTAGATAATGAAATGAAATGAGCTGCTTGTTCCCAGCGAACTGCCCAACTGCATGGAACAGACCTTTACAGAATTCCAGGCCACTAGGATGGATCCCTGAAGACAAGGCTGCATTTAGAAGGAACATTTTATTTTTGTTTTCCACTGGAGGGCGCTGTCTGCCTTGGTGGAAGTGGAACCATGTTCCATCTCACCAATGTATTCTAGGGATCTGGTAGCTTCCCCCATGGATTTGTGCCCTGGGCAGTTGTCCAGCTGTCCACTCCTTAATCTGGCTTTTTCCAAAGTCCCCTGGGCAGCAGTGTCAGGGCTCAGGCGACACCCCATCAGTCTGATTCCTACCGGGCTGGGCCTCTGCACTCAGACTTCTCCTCACTCTGATAAAAATGTCAGGGCTTACCCCAGCCTCACCCAGTACGTGTGTGTTCACTACTTCGCCCTATATGGTCTATGAATTGATGTCCATTGTTTTTGCATCCTTTGCCTTTGAGAAAACATAAATTAGGCATCTCTCAAAGAGCACTACTTCCTAGGTCACAATTTCTACCTCTAGATCAGCAGCACGATCCCCCAAGTTGTAAGCAATGTGACTTTAAGGTACGGTTTCGCTGATAGTAATGTGCAAAAGAATCACCTGGGGCCCTGGCCGGTTGGCTCAGTGGTAGAGCGTCGGCCTGGCATGCAAGAGTCCCAGGTTTGATTCCCGGCCAGGGCACATAGGAGAAGCGCCCATTTGCTTCTCCACCCCTCCCCCTCTCCTTCCTCTCTGTCTCTCTCTTCCCCTCCCACAGCCAAGGCTCCATTGGAGCAAAGTTGGCCCAGGCGCTGAGGATGGCTCTGTGGCCTCTGCCTCAGGCGCTAGAATGGCTCTGATTGTGACAGAACGACGCCCTGGATGGGTAGAGCATCGCCCCCTGGTGGGCGTGCCGGGTGGATCCCGGTTGGGTGCATGCGGGAGCCTGTCTGAGTGCCTCCCCATTTCCAACTTCGGAAAAATACAAAAAAAAAAAAAAAGAAAAAAAGAATCACCTGGGCATCCTGTGAAAAAGCAGATTCTGACTTGGCGAGGCCTTGGGAGTGGAGCCTGAAGTTCTGTACTTCTAACAAGCCCTCCCGTGTGAATGAAGTGCTCTGATGCCCACCAGACACTATAGGTAGAGGCCGTGGGCCAGGCGACCAGAGTCTGCCTGCCTACATTCAAATTCTGCCTCTGCTGCTTTCTAGCTGGGTGGCCTTGGGTGAGTTACTTAACCTCTCTGTGCCTTAGTTTCCTTATTTGCAAAATGTGGCTAATGGTGCTTCATAAGGTCCTTGTGAAGGTTAAATGAGCTAATGTGCATAAGGCACTTAGAATAGGCCTGACGTGTAATTAGCACTCCATAATACCAGTAATCAGTGATGTTGTAATTCCTCATCCTGTGAGGAAGGTGAGGAACCCAAGGTCCAACGAGGAGAAATGACTTACACTCAAGATCCCATAGCAAGCCTGACCAGGCACAGTGGATAGAAAATCAGACTGGGATGCGGAAGGACCCAGGTTCAAGACCCCGAGGTCGCCAGCTTGAGCGCGGGCTCAACTGGCTTGAGCAAAAAGCTCACCAGCTTGGACCCAAGGTCACTGGCTCAAGCAAGGGGTTACTCGGTCTACTGAAGACCCATGGTCAAGGCACATATGAGAAAGCAATCAATGAACAACTAAGGTGTCGCAACGAAAAACTGATGATTGATGCTTCTCATCTCTCTCTCCGTTCCTGTCTGTCTGTCCCTCTCTGACTCTCTCTCTGTCCCTGTAAAAAAAAAAAGATCCCACAGCAAGAATGGGCATGGCAGGGGCCAGATCTGACTTCAGCTGCAGTGCACCCCTGCCACAATTGCAAACGCCGAGTTTGACTACCATCAATACTTTCCCAGCATCCTGCAGATCTGTTATTCACTCTTTTCTTCTAATGGGGCATTTCCAGCTGGGATGATTCATGAGTTTGGGACCACATGGTTCCCATTAACTTCAAGAACGTCATCAGGCAAAACCCACATCAATCAAGATGCCAAATTACTCATCCATCTTTACAGGTGACTCGTCAATTAAGAACAGAATGAAGCGGTATCACAAGATAACTATTTAGATTTATAAATATCACATAAAAGTTCACACCAAGTGCCCAAATTGAAGCTTGCTCTGTTTTCACAGTGAGGCTGAATATTAGGAATAAGGGACATGGTGTCACAATAGAAAAGCCTTGAAGCTTGAAGTCCCAGGAGCTGGGACACCCAGCTTCACTACTTACTAGACTTATAACCTTGAAGCAAATCTTTTAATTTCTTAGAATCTGTTTTTTTCATTTTCTAATTTATCCTTGCAACAAAGCAAGGATTTAATTCTTATCCCCATTTAACAGAGGTGAAAACTGAGGCAGAGAGAGGTTAAGTGACTTATTCAAGGTGACAAAGGATAAATCAGGCTTCAAACCCCTATCTGAGTCTCAAGACCTATGTCCTCAAACCACTCTATTGCATCAATGGGATGACGAGTCTAAAAGTAGCAGGCACCAAGTAGATACTTAATAAAACTTTACTGAATCTGAATCTTGAGGACAACACTCATGTCTTTTTTTTTTTTTTTTGTATTTTCCTGAAGCTGGAAACGGGGAGAGACAGACAGACTCCCGCATGCGCCCGACCGGGATCCACCTGGCACACCCACCAGGGGCGACGCTCTGCCCTGCCCACCAGGGGGCGATGCTCTGCCGAGACTAGAGCCACTCTAGCGCCTGGGGCAGAGGCCAAGGAGCCATCCCCAGCGCCCGGGCCATCTTTGCTCCAATGGAGCCTTGGCTGCGGGAGGGGAAGAGAGACAGGGAGGAAGGAGGGGGGGGTGGAGAAGCAAATGGGCACTTCTCCTATGTGCCCTGGCCTGGAATCGAACCCGGGTCCCCCGCACGCCAGGCCGACGCTCTACCGCTGAGCCAACCGGCCAGGGCTAACACTCATGTCTTACTGATCTATTCTCCATAGTACCTTTGTACATAGTAGGTCCTCAATGTATAAAAGTTGGATTGCACTATTCCCCCCTGGAAATAGTTGTGTTCTTATTTAATGACTTGCTTAGATGCATTTTAATATGCAGACCTCAATGCTTTTTGTACAATATCTTGTGGACTGTGAGGCGCGGGCATTCATTATTTTATGAAATGCATATGTCATGCACAACACAAGCCCTTTTCTTAAACCAACACAACATGCAAATAGAAATTTCATGTAAAATCACATTCAGACAGTCTCAAAGTGGAAACAGATGTCTGAAAAATATGAACGCCAGGCTTATTAAATATTTTATCATCAAATATTTCATACATTTCAAAAATGTCATCTGTGAAAACACAGAAATACCGCCTCAGGAGAACCAAAATATTTAATCACTTTCAAGAAATTCTTAAAAATAAGTCCTCACCTCCGAACTATTCCAGGCAGAGAACAAATTTCCAGGTGCTGCAAGCTATATTTATTATATTTTCATCAAAATCAGTAACCTAGTTGAAGGAGATACAGTAATCAGTAAGGTCATTATTAGGTAAGATAATGACTTCTGAATGAATTCTCTCATTAATCTCATTACAAAATGGTAATGGTACCTGACTAATCATGCCGAAGGGGAGAGCTGTGTTGAATCAGAGCAAAATTAAGGCAGTAATCACAGAGCTGCTCTCGCCATTCCTTCATAAAAGCCTCGCTCCAGGTTTGGGGACTGGCTTGAAGGCCCTCTGACTCGGGCCCATTGGTCTGAAGGTTGGGGCGCCCGATGAGGCGAGGGGCAGGGTGAGGAGCCCTGGGCAGCCCTTCTTCTGTCCCCTGCTTTCTGTACAACCTCGGACAGGTCACACCTGTCTCTGGGCTCCATTTCTGGTTTCTCTGACCACCTTTACCCCTTAAACACGTACAGCAGATCCCATTGTTCCTGGAATGGTTGTCCATCTCAGCCAGAGAAGGGTCCGGATCCTACACGGACCACACACCCTACGTGTTCTGCCCCGTTGCCTTTCGGATCCCATTTCCCACCATGCCCTCCGTCACTTTCTTCTTGCTGTTCCCTCTGCCTGGCTTGTGCCCTCCCCTCACCCCCCATTTATCCACATGGCTCACCCTCACCTCTTCCGAGTCTTAACTCCAGTGTTGACCTCAGTAATGCCCACCGTGACCACCATATTGAGCACTATAATCTCTCCATCCACACTCCAACAGACACTTCCTTTCTCCATGTCCTTATTGCACTATATAATTTATTCAGTTGTCTGTCTCCCCACCCAGAGCCCCCCAGAACGGAGGCTCCACAAGGGCTAGGATCTGTGCACACCCACACGTATGCCCGGAACACGGCAGATGCGCAATAACTCTGATGAGTGTGGAGTTCATCACATGCTTGTGGGTTCCCAGCCTGGGTGGACACTGAGGGAGGAGCCGCAGTGAGTATGACGGTTGACAGGGGTGACGAAGCACACAGTCACTGCAGTGAGGCCCCTGTGATGGGGGCTGGCTTTGCTTTTCCACGCAGTAAGAAATCGGAGGTGCACCAGGGCCCTTTCTGTTCATGAGGACGGGCCTGAGAACGCACGTGCTGTGTGGCAGTGTTGGGATGCAGAGAAACCTCAACAGCGGGAGTGATGGGCCAAACCAGGTCCGACAAAACGGACAGAAACAAAAGGGATGCCCTGCCCTGAGTCCCAACCCCAGTGTGAGGTCCGGGGCCAGGGTGACGGAGCTCCACAGTAGCAGGCACTCAGAGATCGATCTGTTCCAGGATGTCCCCTGACCGGGCATCAAACACGCAACATTTGTGTATCGGGATAATGCTCTCTAACCAACTGAAATATTTAGCCAGGGCAAAGCTGGATTGCTTTTATTTTATGTGGCTTTAGGACTGGGGTTACAGATAACTGGCCCCAGTGTCACCACACAGCCCTCGTAAGTCTGCAAATATCACTAATTGATCATGGACACTTTCCTATGGAGCCTGACACTTGAGATAAAAGATCTTTGTGAAACTTTATCTAGAACACAAGGATAGGCCAACAATGGAAACTCCATTAACATTAAGGGGAAAAAAATTTGTTATAAGCAAAGATGGAGGAGGCCTGGCCGGGGGCAGTGAGTTTCTTACCGGCTCAGGAAGAGGCCGCCTCTCCCGACTTCCCCGTGGTGACGTCCGACTGCAAGGAGAGCATCGAGCCCTTGTCGGTACGTGGTGGAGGCATTTCCAGGGCCCAGAGGTCAGGCCTGGACTTACACGTGACAGCACTGTAGGAACTGAGTACAGTGACTGGTGTTTCAAGAACAGGTCCGTTACCTCTTCGCCCTCCCTCCGGCCCTCCGCCCCCCTCAATCACACCAGCCCAGAATTCCCTGCAGCTGCCCGTGTTGGTGCAAGGGTCCCTCCCCAAGAAACAGAAGGTAAGACAGGCCTCAGTGCACTTCGCTTCAAGCCCTCAACCTGGGCCCTTTCTCTCACCTGCTTCTTCCCAGCTCCCATCTGGGAGGCTCCAGTCGGAAGGAGGAGCCGGGACCCTGGAGTCTCTCCTCCTCGATATAGTTCCTCCTCTCTGCTCTTCTTTTCTCTCTTCCCCCTTTACTCTGACAGGAACTTACTTCACTGATACCAAGTATCTTCTCTTTAACGTGACTTTCTAGGAAAGTTCCATAATCTGAGAACTCCACACTCTGTTCTTGATAGTAAGGAAGCATTTAGAATTTAAAGACTAATCTTTTCAACAAAGCCCATCTTTCCAGGACACTATCTTGCTATTGCCTCAAAACTCAGTTTGATTTAAAGTGGGAAAATGACTTTTTGGGTCTAGACTCTAGGTAATACCCACTGTTTCCCCTGACACCAGAAAGGTCACTGACTTAATCGATGGGTACAGGACAACGTGACTCACAGGGAAGGAAACATGCATGATTGTCCCATCTTAGAAGCGTTATTTTTCTATGAAATAACAAGAATGAACAAAAAGATTTGTGCTCAATAAATCTTATATAATATATATAGTGTTATTATATAACGTATTATATATAATGTTATAACATTACATAAATAACATATAGCATTTATATAATGTTATTTTTAATTTTAAAAAGATTGGAAACCCATCAAATGTCCAATAAAAGAGGGCCAGTTAAATTATGATTTTAAATGACATCATAGAAGATTAATCTTTTATATAGCTAAAATTTCATAATATGTTAGTAGGTAAAGAAAATTTATTATCAAATAGCATATTCAATATGGTTACATTTTGTAAAATGTCTGTAACCATCTATACCTAGTTAGTACAAAGATGAGTGATTTTTATTTTCTTTGTGCTATTTTATCTTTTCCAAATTACCCGTGAACATGTGTTAATTTTGTCAAAAAATAAGTTAACAATAAGTGCTTTGTTTTGTTTGCTTTTTGGAGGAAAAAATGCGGGTGATCTCTTAATGGAGATGATGAGGATGGATTCGAGGACCAGGTGGAGGATGCTGGGACTGTTTTAGTCTCAGAGTCTGGTCCTATGAGCTCCGCAGCTTTGCCTCTGGCCCAGTGGTGTAGGGAAAGCACGGAAGGGCCCTCCCTGGGCTTGGTGGGTCCCCAAGCCCGTGGACAATAGCCAACCAGCATAGGAAGTGCTCCAACCAGCGTAGTGCTTCACCTACTCCCCGTGAAGCCTTCCCCTCGTAGAAACACTCCATTTATTGAAGAACCACACTGCCAAGAGAGCTTTCTGCCTGCACTTAAACCTTGCGTACCCTGGAGCTTCAATGTTTTATGAAATAGCTTTTCATTTTCCCCCTCTCTACTAAGGGCTATTCCAAGTCACTGCGTC
This sequence comes from Saccopteryx leptura, assembly GCF_036850995.1. Lineage (NCBI taxonomy): Eukaryota > Metazoa > Chordata > Mammalia > Chiroptera > Emballonuridae > Saccopteryx > Saccopteryx leptura. Next base: position 21,064,320 of record NC_089504.1, on the reverse strand, counting down.
ATTCTTTGTACATCAATTTTTAATCTTGTTAAGAGTTGGGGGTTTTTTTGTACTTGACCAATAGTCAGTTCATAAATAAAACATCCAAAATCTGCTCCAGTTCCTTCTGTAGGTTTTGTTGGCTTGTGTTTGGTTTAGTATGGTCTCCACTGGGGAGGAAGAAAGAGAAGAACACGTCACTACCTTACAGTGTCCTTCACCCATGTACAAACCTTCCATGGCTCCCTGCTGCCGTCCACAGAAAGCCCAGACTTGTCTGCATGGCCCTCAAAGCCTGCCATGACTTGGCCCAGCTGTCGTTTCTTAGCTCAGTTCCTCTTCTCGTCCCAGAGCCAGGAACACCTGCACTTCCAGAACACACTCCACTTTCCAGTCTCCCTGCCTCTGTTCACCCTAGTCCCTATGCTGGGAAGGCTTGGCAAAGGCTTGCAGTGACTTTAACATGTTTCTGTATGGTTCTCTCTGAGTTGTGTTGAAGTTTCTGCCTCAGTAACTTTGCCTGGTTCCTTTGTAGATAAGGCTGCAATTTAATAAATTCTGGACTTGAGATTAGACAGATCTGGGTTTGAATTACACTTTATCATGAGTCAAGAATTGATAGCCACATTTATTTATTCATAAAATGGAGAGAGTAATGCCTACCTAACAGCGCAGTTATCTCTTATCTTTCTATCTGTCTAGATCCATATAATCATCTTTTTCTTTTGGCTGATGCACTTGAAAGAATTGGCAGACAAAATGATTCTTCATCCTTCATATATCTAAAAATAAGGTTATCTTATATAACCAAATGCTACTTTGTAGCCAAGAATATTAACAATAATTCATTGGCCTTGGCCAGTTGTCTCAGGAGTAGAGCATTGGCCTGGCATGTGGATGTCCTGGGTTTGATTCCCAGTCAGGGCACGCAGGAGAAGCAACCACCTGCTTCTCTACCCCTCCCCCTCCTCCTTTCCTCTGTCTCTCTCCTCCTCCCACAGCCATGGCTCCAATGGTTCCAGCAAGTTGGCTCTGGGCTCTGAGGATAGTTCCATGGCCTCACCTCAGGCGCTAAAATAGATCTGTTGCTGAGCAGCAGAGCAGCGGCCCTGGATGGGCAGAGCATCACCTGATAGGAGACTTGCCAGGTGGATCCTGGTCAGGGCACATGTGGAAATCTGTCTCTTTGTCTCCCCGCTTCTCACTTAATAAAACAAACAAACAAAAACTAATAATTTATTAACAAATATTTTTTAATATTCAGTTCTTATTAAAGGTTTCTCATTGTCACCCAAATGTCTTTCATAGATTTTCACCAACCAAAAGGCAATCAAGATTCATATACTGCATTTGATTGTCATATCTCTTCTGTCTCTTTTAATGTAAAAAAAAAAATCTCTCATAGACTATTATTGACTTTTGGAAATACTAGGCATCTGTATTGTAAAATGTGCTAAATTTGGGGGTTTTCTGATTCCTTTTAGTGTAATTTGACTTTTCTCTCTATTCCTTGTATTTTGCATCAACTAGTTGGCATAGACTAGTTGGCATAGATCCTCCTAAACTGATCAAGGAGGGGCTTACTTCTTTCCCTTTTATCACCAAGTTTCAGAGTAAGGAGTTGGAGTGATGGTCACTTTCAGTGTTTGCATTGGAGTCTGTCTCTCACTCTTTGCCAATATTCACTAAGGACCCATGGATTTTTAAATTAATGTATTTTGTTATAATCCATTATTTTTATTATTGGTTTTTATACTCAGATTGTCTTAATTTGGCAAATGGGGGCCTCTTCAAGCCAACTCCTGTCTTTTAAAAAAGTCACCCCATTTCCCCTAACATTGTTTTACAAATTTTCAAACATTAAAGGAAATTTGGAAGATTTTCCATTGAACACCCATATACACAGCATCTGATTTCTACCATGCACGTTTTACTGTGTGCTTTATCAGATAGCTATCCTTCCGTCCATTTCTCTACCCATCCATGAAGTCATCTAGGTATGACGTAAGAATCCAACTTTATGTTCCCCAAGTGACTATCTAGTTGTCCTATGTCATTTATCTTAAATGTCATGTTTCTCCATGGATTTGAGGTTGCTCCTTTAATAACACAAACTTTCTATGTATAGTGGGTCTATTTCTGCTCTTTTAATCCTGTTCCATTGATGTTTCTGTCAAATTATGTGTCAAAACCATATTATTTTAATTTCAGTCTTTCTGATATGTTTTAGCATCTGGGAGAACTAGTTCCCCTCATTATTACTCTAAATTTTTGGCATTCTCCTGCATATTTGCTTGTTTTTATATAAACTTTAAAATCAAGTTGTTTATTTCCAGAAAAAAAAAAGTTTTAGTATTTTTATTGCAATTGGATATATTAAGTTGTATAAGCTAAAAAGAGCATCTATGGAGATGATCATATTATTTTTCTTATGAGAATTATTAGTATTTAAGATTATACTAATTTCCTAATCTTGAACCATCCTTGAATTGCTGTCATAAAGTTTGGCCATTTGTATTATTTAAGTATGCTGTTGGATCTGTTGCTAAGATTCTATTTAGGATTTTGAATTATTGACAAGTGAGATTGGTTTGCAGCTTTCTTTTTGCACAATATCAGGTTTAGGTATTTATTATTTTTACTTTATACCAAAAAGATCAGAAGTTTGCATTCATTTTCTGTTATTTTGAACAGTTGAAATGACATTGGGAATTTTTTTTTTCTGAAGTGAGAAGCAGGGAGGCAGAGAGACAGACTCCTGCATGTGTCTGACTGGGATCCACCCAGCAAGCCCACTAGGGGGCGATGCTCTGCCCATCTGAGGCATTGCTCCTTTGCAACAGAGCCATTCTAGTGCCTGAAGCAGAGGCTACAAAGCCATCCTCAAGTGCCCAAACCAACTTAGTTCCAATGGAGCCTTGGCTGCAGGAGGAGAAGAGAGAGATAGAGAGAAAGGAGAGGGAGAAGAGTAAAGAAGCAGATGGACACTTTTCCTGTGTGCCCTGGCCGGGAATCAACCCCAAGACTTCCACAGGCTGGGCCAATGCTCTACCACTGAGCCAACTGGCCTGATCAGGAATTTTTTATTTTTGAAGAAATGGTAGAAAGCATTTGAAATTATTTTGACCTGATAATTTTGTGGGAGTTAACTCTTTCATAACTTTTTCAATATAGTATGAAGATTGATCTATATAAAGTATCTCTCTTTGTGTCAGTTTTGATAAATAAAATTTTTTCTAGAAAGTTCTCTTTTTCACTTAGGCTTTAAATTTTACACATACTATTGTGCAAAGAGATCTTAACCATGTCTTCTGTTCAATGGTTACTTCTTTCTTGTCATTCTTTATTTTGTATATTTGTTCTGCTTATTTTTCATGTTTTAGTTAGCTATCTGTATAGCCTGTCTGAATTTATTTTTTATGTAATTTATCAAGGTCTCCATTGTGACCTAATGTACTGTTAATTATTGTGAACTTTTCCTGTGCACTTGAGGTGGTGTTTTCTCTATTACCAGTCAGGTTTTAAATTTTGATCAATACACATATGATCTACCTTATTGATTATGTTGTGCAGGAGTTCTATTCATCTTTATCTTTTATCTACCTTATCTTTATTAGAGTTAAATCCATGTGCTAAAATCTCCCTTTATGTTGCCCTGGCAAATTGGATCAGTGGTAGAGCAGTCGGCCTGGCATGTGGAAGTCCCGGGTTTGATTCCCTGTCAGGGCACGCAGGAGAAGCCACCATCTGCTTCTTCACCCCTGCCCCTCCCCCTTCTCTCTCTCTCTCTCTCTCTCTCTCTCCCTTTCTCCCTCTCTCTCTTCTCTACCATAACCATAGCTAGATTAGTTTGAGCAAGTTGGCCCCAGGCACTGAGGATGCTCCATAGCCTTGCATCAGGTGTAAAATAGCTCAGTTGCCAAGCAAATCTGCCAAGCAGATGGGCAGAGCATCGCCTGGTAGGTGCTTACCAGGTGGATTCTGGTTGGATGCATGCAGGAGTCTGTATCTCTGCCTTCCTGACTCTCACTTAAAAAACAACCTCCCGGCCCTGGCCGGTTGGCTCAGTGGTAGAGCGTCGGCCTGGCGTGCAGAAGTCCCGGGTTTGATTCCTGGCCAGGGCACACAGGAGAAGCGCCCATTTGCTTCTCCACCCCTCCCCCTCTCCTTCCTCTCTGTCTCTCTCTTCCCCTCCTGCAGCAGAGGCTCCATTGGAGCAAAGATGGCCCGGGCGCTGGGGAGGGCTCCTTGGCCTCTGCCCCAGGCGCTAGAGTGGCTCTGGTCGCAACAGAGCGACGTCCTGGAGGGGCAGAGCATCACCCCCTGGTGGGCGTGCCGAGTGGATCCCGGTCGGGCGCATGCGGGAGTCTGTCTGACTGTCTCTCCCCGTTTCCAGCTTCAGAAAAATACCAAAAAAACCCCCCAAAAAACAAAAAAACAACCTCCCTTCATTAGTGGTTCTATAAGTTTCATCTCCTATAGTTTCTGCTTTATGAGAATTACTGTATGCTATTTGGTGCATTGGTATTCATATTCATAACTGTCACATATTTATTGTGAATTGTAGCATGTAACATTATCAAGTGTTCTTCTTCATCTCATTTAATATTTTCAGATTTTACTTTGTTTTAGATAAAGGTATCAGTTTTCTTTTGGTCTGAAATATTTTAACCTAACCCTTTAGCCTTTGTGAATCAATTAGTTTCAAGCAGGTGACTTTGTAAACCATCTGAACATTTTTTTCCCCTAGTAGGTAAATACAAGACCTGAATGTTTATGTCCTCCCACCCCAAGTGCATGTGTTGAAACCTAATCTTCAATTAGGAGGTGGGGCCTTTGAGAGGAGATTGGGTCAAGAGGGTAGAACCCTAGTGAATAGGATTAGTGCTCTTACAGAAGAGGCCCCAGAGAGGTCCCACCCCCATTTTGCCACATGAGAACACAGTGAGAAGAGAGCTATCTATAAACCAGGAAGCAGGCTTCACCAGCCATCAAAAATGCTGAGATCTTGATCTTGGACTTCCCAGCCTCCAGAACTGTGAGAAGTAAATTTCTGTTGTATACAAGCCACCCAGTCTGTAGTATTCTAGTATTCTGTTATAGCAGTTCAAATGAACTAAGACAGAAAAACTTATAGTGATTAATTTTACGTGTCAACTTGACTGAGCTAAAAGATACCCAGATAGCTAATAAAACATAATTTCTGGGTATGTCTCTGAGGTTGTTTCCAGGAGAGGTTAACATTTGAATTAGTAGACTGAGTAAAGATGATGACCCTCGCCAACATGGATAGACATCATTCAATCTATCTGAGGGCCTGATTAGAACAAAAAGGCAGAGGAAGGGCAAATTTGCTCTGGGCTTGAGCCAGAACATTTCTCTTCTCCTGCTTTCAAACACAGGCGCTCCTGCCTCTTGGGCCTTCGGACTTAGACTGGGGCTTACACCACTGGCTCCCCCTGGTTCTTGTCTCCTTGGGTTTGGACTAGAACCACACCACTGGCTTTCCTGAGCCTCCAGCTGTCAAGTGGCAAGAGTATGGGACTCAGCCTCCATAATCACATGAGCCAATCCCTGATAATAAATCTTTCTATATAATTATATATATCCCATTGGTTCTATTTCTCTGAACAACCCTAATACAGGAAATTAAGCCAATTTACATTTTCTGATATGATTTAAGTTTAGTTTCAGTTCCGTTATATTATAATTATTGTGTCTTTTGCTATTTAGTCTATGTTTTCTTTACGTAAATTTTTGTTTTGTTTTGTGCGTGTATTTCTTTTGGTGTTTAGAAAGGCTTCTGTTTTTGTTTTAGTCGTTATGGGTATAAAATACCTTTACCCATTGCCATCGTCCTCCTTTCTGTCCTTGAGTTTTCTTTTACAGGGGTCCTTGGGTTATGACACAGTTCCATTCCTACGACAGTGATGTAACCCAAATTTTAGTGTAGGTCAAAACATGCCCTAACCTAAGTCATTTATCTATCCTAACACAGTTGTAAAATAACAATCTAGAACATAAAAACACAATTAGCCCTGGCCAGTTGGCTAAGTGGTAGAGTGTTGGCCTGGCATGTGGATGTCCCAGGTTTGATTCCTGGTCAGGGCACACAGGAAAAGTGACCATCTGCTTCTCCTCCCCTCCCCTCCCCCTCTCTCTCCCCCCTCCCCTCCTGCAGCCAAGGCTTGATTAGAGCAAGTTGGCTCCTGGCACTGAGGATGGCTCCATGGCCTCCGCCTCAGGCGCTAAAATGGCTCCAGTTGCAACAGAGCAACACCCCAGATGGGCAAAGTATCGCCCCCTAGTGGGCTTGCTGGGTGGATCCTGGTAGGGTCACATGTGGAAGTCTGTCTCTGCCTCCCCTTCTCTCACTAAAAATTTAAAAATAAGTAAATAAATAAATAAAATTAAAACACAACTAAGCCACAGAAAAAGGAAAAGGACATAAATATATTGTACTACTGTACCCTGTACAATAGAAACAGAAAAAATGAGTGTAAAAAATTTTCTTACTTTTATTCCTGTGGTTGGCTTATGCACTGGAAGGGGCATTGCAAGGTCAGAGAGAGTGACCTATTGGGAGGTAGAAACTGCAGAGGCAGGAGAACCTGCAGAAGGTGCTGGAGACACTGGGTCAGGTGAATCAGGATTGCCTAAGGAACATGCAGGAGATGCTGGAGATGATTCTACCTGCACTACAGGTGTTTCATCTCGAGAAGCAGCTGATGTAAAGGGTACAAGATCTGTTGCAGGCCTTTCTACCTTCTTAAAGAATTGTTCCAGGCTAGTCTGGAAGGTTGATGACCTCCTTCTCTTCCAAAATCTGCCTGTAGGTTTGCAAGGCATCCGTAACACCTGAAACACATCTCAATTTTTTTTAAAAGTTTTTATGGGAGTGAGCATTGTAAACTTGAAATGTCGTATGTCAAGACTGTTGTAACCCGAGGACCCCTGAATTTGGTTTGGTAACTTTAAGTGATATTTGTAGACTCTCTCTCACCTATTAGCCATGCAGCAGTAATAAACTTACTGTACTCTCTTCTTTCCCTCTCCTTAACCCCTCTTTAGTATATGATCCAACTTTCTCAGAACATGTAATATATCTCTACTATTCTTCCACCCTTTGGAACACTTAAGTTTTGGTCATAGCTCTGTGGTTAACTAACCAATAGTCAAAATCAGCTCTTTTGCCCCTGTTTCTCCAATCTTGTAGTTGGATAAAGCTCTTCTGGTAGGTTCCTTGGGGAGGGGACTTATAAAGACAATATTCTGTAAATCTGGTTTTCTTTTTACCTGAATTGTTCTGATTCTTTGAAACTCTTGTGTGATTATATTAGGTCATTTCTTTCTTTCTGCTGCCAAGCAGCCAGGGGGTACTCTCCTTTCCAAGACTGTCCCCTCTTCCTGGAAGCAATACGGTCTCCAGGCTGCCGCTCCAGCTCTGTGCACCGTACCCGTCTCTTCTGCTTTACCCGCTACAGCTAATGTTTCATCTACTGGGCTTCAGACTTGTTCTTCGTGGGGGTGGAGGAATAGCTCCCTTCCGGGAGTGAGGTCCGGTTGGTGTCTCCTGGCTGGATCACACTAGGACTGTGCTGCCCTTTTATCTCTCCCACATAGTTCCTGCCTGCTGTCTGGCTCTGCCCGTGAACTCAGAACCAACTCCACTGGCCTCAGATGTTAATTTTCCATATAGATGTAAATTGAAGCTTTTTACATTCTCTGACTCCTAGTTACACCATAAGCATGGGTCAAGAATAATTTAATTTGCTCTCCTTCTTTGTTCTGTAAGGTTTTCAGGAGGATTTATGAACAGATTTAAATATAAGCCGCTGTCATTATCCTTGGGAGTCTCGAGGGCCAAATGTGAATCTTTGAAACCTATTGATAAATGTGTTACATGGTCTTAATTGGCCAATAATGCCAATTCAAATATTTTTATTCTTGCAAAGGAAGCACTGGATTAGTCTTTTATTTATTTAACTAATATTTACTGAGTCACTGTTCTGCGCTTGGTCCTGGGAGAAATCTGACCCTGCTACTTGTTAAGGACCTGAGAAGTGTCAAGTACAAACATTATCACACCCATTTCACACGTGAGGAGATCCCCCCTTACTAATTATTCTGTAGGCATGCTGGACTTCTCTCCATTTCCCGATGATGTCTGTCTCAGGACCATTGCACCTGTCATTGTCCACCTTCCTGAAACATTCTATCTCTGGCTTTTTGTATCCTTCAGATCTAAGAATCAATTCTTCAGTATCTAAGTAAGTTTCTTCCGCTCTTACCTCCATTATTCTCTGTTATGATATATTACTCAGTTCCTTTGTAGCTTTTATTATAACTTTTATTTGTCTATTTGGTTGTTTGCTGTCTCTCCATTAGACTGTAAATTCTGTTGTGAGGGCAAGGATCATGTCCATGTTCAAGCACCTCTCTCTGAAGTGCTGGGAACATGATAGGACTGCAGTAAATATTTGCCAAGTGAATGATGCCCAGAGAGAGTGGGCAGTTAGCCCAAGGTCACAGAGGATCCAGAATTAGAAGCCTGGTCTCCACAAGCTAAGTGCTCTGATCATTAGCAATCCTGCTTCTGCAGAGAGAATGTCATCCTCTCACTGGGAGTTAGAGACAGATGTCTATTTTTGCCTCAACTAACCTTCTAAAAAAATCTCCATAATCATAAGATGAATATGGGGAAAATTTTTAAATTTTTAAAAATTTAAAAAAAAAATTAAACTCCAGGCCCCAGTGTTCCAAAGTCAGCCATGAAACCACGTCCCTTCGCTCAGCCAGGCAGCCTAAGGGCCTGACCAGAGGGCTGGGGCGCTGACGTGGCAGTGGTTCAGGAGTTGCAGACATTCAAACACTTCTAAATCAGTTGGTCTGCTTACCCCAAGCACTCACCCGGTGCCAGGCAGGGTGCTGGGTGCCGGGGACTCAAAGATAGACAAGCTGAATTTCCTGGTCGTCTGGTTGCTCCCAGTGTGTGAGTCACAATGACAGCGCAGTGTTAAGTGTTGTGAAATGGGAAGGACAAGAGGACACACCTGGTCCAGTCCCAGGGCTTAGGGAAGAGGGATTCCAGGAGGAAGGGACATGAAGGATGAGCAGGAGTTCGCCGGATAAAGGGCAAAGGAAGGTACGTCTAACAGGTAAAGGGCTGAGGACCAGACGCAAGAGGGAACCGAACACGGGACATGACTGCAGGGCCTCGAGTTGGAACCCGGAGAGTTGGCACTGTGCTGAAATGAAAGAGACGAGACAGGGGCCAAGTCACAGGGCGCCTAGGAAGTGGTGGCCAGAGTCAGGGCGTGGCCTGACACAAAGAGCAGCTCGGGAGGAGTGTCCCACAGGGGTGTGACTTTGCGGACACTGGCTCACAGCATCTGAGTGCAGAAGGGACCTCAGCAGTGATCTGGTGCAGCCCCGACTCTGCCCAGGAAGCCCTGCTGGAGGTTGTACACCTCTGGTGACAGGAAGCTCATCCCTCCCTGACGGCCTGCATTGCTGAGTGGCTTCTTTACAATGAGCTGGAGGCTGCCTCCCTGCAGCGTCCACTCCAAACAGCTCTGCTTTCTCTTCTCACCTTATCCTCCGGATTAACGTCCCCCCATTCCCTTGACCATGATTGTGACCATGACCGTGACTGTGACCACGCTGTGAGAGGTCCATGATGCTGGAAGGTGCCACCAGCCCTGCCACAAATCCCAAACAGGTTTCTTTGGGGGGCAGAAAACCACTGCACAGAACTGCTTCACACCCCCAAGAATTTCAGCGGAGACAGCGGCAGGTGCTCTCCAAGGACTCTGACAGATAAGCATGGATGGCTCCAAATGTAGTAGCTTCTGCTGCAGCTGCTGCTTCAACATGGCTGACAGAAGAAGCCGCAGCTGTCCTGGTTTGGGTCCCACTCCCGAGGTCTGCTCATCTGTATCCTCTCTGCTTACCTTGCCTCTGCGTGCTTTGCGTAGATTAGACCGCGTCCAGGTCTCCGCAGTTCCTGGCTCTCGGTGGGTGAGACCCCAGTGCCTCGCTCCCTGTACTTCCGTCCAGACCTGTTTCCTTGCGCCCTCTCCCGACCCTAGCCCCGGGTCCTCGCTTCCTTCTACAGGGCTGCTCTGCAGTCCCATCTGACATCGCATTATTAAGCAAATTCCACCGAATGGAAGTATCTGCAGCCAAGCACATTTCACAAGGGAAGGGGGAATTTTCATCTATGAAAAGCACATTTATATCAAGGGGGCCTATCACTCACTAAAATTCACGAGAGTAAGAGAGTCCCGAGAAAATCAAGGGCATTTGCATTACAATCCACCTCGATGCCCAAAAATATCCCGCTGAGCACGCAGAATTTCATGGAAAAGAGTGTGTTTTGCTTATTTGCAGGAAAGAGATGAATGTTCAAGAGAGAGTGGAGCTGAGGTTTAAAAATCTCAGATATGCAAAGGAAAGCGCTTGGTAAACGCTGACCGAAGAATCATGTTTGACCCTGCAGACTTCGGTGCCAGGCCTGGCAGCGGTGGCCCGGGATCCCCACCCAGTGCGGAGGGCAAGTCACTGCACTCCAGTGGGCATGGATGGCAGGGCTTGCAGCTGGACGAGCGTGACCTCTCAGTGCCCCTGCTTCAACGTCTTGAAAATGGCGGTGATGGTAACAGGTCACCGTAAGGATTTTATCTGTGCTCTGCAAACGTGTCTCCCAAATCCCCCTCACGGTTGAGGAAAGTGAGCAAGAACTTGACCCACACAGCTGCCTCCCCCACTTACCCCCCCCCCACCTCCACATACCCCACCCCTAGCTTGGGGAGGGGCAGCGCCCACAGCTTGCTATCACAAAGCAAAAATGCCTTTGAAGTTTTGTGCTTGCAGCTAAAATTAGTATGATTTGTATCCTACCCCATTATAATCTGTGTTTATAATATAAAAGCGCTTAAAATGATTCCCAACTGGGGGAAAACCAAAAGTCAACCACAAAAGACCCTGCCTGGCTCAGAGGTTAATGAGGGGATTGCTCTCCTTAACAACAATAACTGATACTTCCTGGCCACTTCCTCTATGCCAGGGGCATGCTGAGAGCTTGCCAAATAGTCTCTTGTTTAGAGAGATTAAGACACTTGCCCAGGGTCACATGGTTTGAAAGTGGTAAAGCAGGATTCAAAATCAAGCCCCTGTGACCCCAAAGCCCCAAGTGTGGAAACTGTAGGTCAAGGACGTGAAGTGTGATGATGAACAACCGGGTTAGATGCAGGCCAGTTTTTTTCTCTTAGAGTCGCAATATTTTAAGAATCCAAACTTAGGTGACTAGGTAGGTTCAAGGATTCCTCTTTTAAGTTATTGCTTTATGAATCTCATCAGTGATTTGCAAGGGGAGAGGACCAGAAAGTGATAATGAGGTGCCGTGGGGCAGTGTTCTCAGGGTGACCTTGGAACGTTCTAGATGAGGGACCTGTTCTGTTGAGAGGCAAGTCCCAGGTCACCCTCTTGTCCTGTCTCAGGCAATGCTCAGCAGACGACATTTCCGGTGAAGAAATCTGACCGATTCTCAGGGTCTCTATTTTTACCCGAAATGCTGCCGTTTTCGCTGTCTGATATCCCTCCTCACCATCATTTTTGCTCCATCTTGTTTTCAGACTGGTCTGGAGAAGTAGATACGTCAGTTGGCCTTGCAGTTGTTGTCTGAGAGTGAGCAGCTTGAAAAAACAATCTGCTAAATAATTTTAGAAATGAAATATCTGTGAACCACATTTCCCCAAGGTTCCATCCCTTCTCCATCCCTTCAGTCTGTCCAGAGAGGGAACTAAGAATTCTACACTGAAGGGGGCAGTTTTCTTTCTGTCTGCCTTCTGGCATCTGATGCCCCTCTGATGTGCAACTGGTGTTTGAGGATCCTCACGGTGCTTACAAGTCAGTCTGGGTCCAAGGTCACTTCTGAGTCAGGGCTTTCTCCCACCTCACAGCAGCAGGCCTGGGCCCTTGGACCTAAAGGGGGCAGCTGTGATGTTTCCTCCTCCTTGTGGTCCAGCATCAGTGTTAGGAAGGAGGGTCAGGTTCCACTGCTGGGACACTTCCTCCTACTGTTCTTTTGGACCAGATGCCTCCGGTGTGGTAGGCTAAGAGAACAGGAGATGGACAATCCTCTCCTTCCTTAACTATCTTGGCTGTGGTCCTTTCTCTGTTGGCTGTTTTAGCTCCTCCAGCTAGCTTTGATGGGGGTCAGTGCCTGCTGGGCAGCTCCCTTTCTCCGCCCTACCTTCTCCTCTCTTCATCCTGCTCAGATAGGATCAAGGGAAGATCAGCAAGTCTTCTTCCCAAGTAATACCAACTGGGAACATGAGAGGCCCTTCTCTCTTTGCAGATCTTCCAAGACTGCTTATGTGATTGTGATATATTGCCCCAACTGGTCCTGGCTCTTTAGAATTTGAAGTGCTTAATGCTAACTCTGCATTTTATATTCAGGCCCCTAATTTCATGCCACATCCTGCTATAGATAGTTAGAGAGTTTTCATTTTTATGGGACAGAGTCCACCTCTCACTATAAAAAGATGAATGACAGAAACTCACTTTCCTAGACTCCCTTGCAGCTAGGGTACAGGTATGTTACCCAGTGTTTGTACCCAGATAAACAACACCAGTCTTTGAATTAGAAACTAGCAACAGAAAGTATTAGGGAATCTGCAGAAATCCAATATGGCTATGGGTGGCAGCAGCCACAGTTGCTGTACCCAGCTTCTAGGAGCATAGTGACAGCACCATGAGGGCCCAGTGTCAATGGGGGTCCAGGGGTCAACAGTGTAAGCCACAGGGTCTATGTGGCAGGTATCTTGGTAATGTTTTCTTTTTTTCTTTTTTTTTTTTGTATTTTTTCTGAAGCTGGAAATGGGGAGGCAGTCAGACAGACTCCTGCATGCGCCCGACCGGGATCCACCTGGCACGCCCACCAGGGGGCGATGCTCTGCCCATCCGGGGCATCGCTCTGTTGCGACCAGAGACAATATAGCACCTGGGGCAGAGGCCAAGGAGCCATCCCCAGCGCCCGGGCCATCTTTGCTCCAATGGAGCCTCGGCTGTGGGAGGGGAAGCGAGAGACAGAGAGGAAGGAGAGTGGGAGGGGTGGAGAAGCAGATGGGCGCCTCTCCTGTGTGCCCTGGCCGGGAATCGAACCCGGGACTTCTGCACGCCAGGCCGACGCTCTACCACTTGGTAATGTTTTCATGGACTCCTTCTGCAACCTTACTTGGGGTACTGCTCTGGGCTGCAGGCACTCAGCCTTATTCTCAGGCCTCCTGAGATTCTGTGGGCTTACCCAACACACTTAGAGTAACTTTCTTAACTCTAACATTGTCCCTTGCCATAGCTAAACCAAATGTATATTGGTATAATTAAGAGGGTTTGAAAATTAATTATTTCATTATATATATAACTAAAAAGATGATGAATCAGACAGTGCTATTTTTGGAAAAAAAGTTGCTTTTTTTTTAAATGCCTCATCAACACATTGAAAGTATGGAGTGGAAGACACTTCTAGAAAAAATATCATTAGTGACAAATGCTGCCCCCGTATTTTGCAGTGGCTTTGATAGTAGTTCTCTTCGTTAAGCTTTGGCCACTAAAGACTTGATCCCATCTTTACAAATATTCTTGATATTTTTCTAGTTGATACTGTCCTTGATAAAAAATAAACTCAGGTCCTATTAAAATTTTTTCACCAGTTATTTTATCATCCAGAAATTTTATCCAGGATCATTATAAATAAAGCAACCCAAAATGAATAAAATGGCCAAATTGTTAACACCTAAGATGTTACCCAAAGGTAAGGTAAATAAATATTGATAATTCCTAAAAGTTTTACTGACTGCCGACTCTGGGTCAGATTTCAGGCTAAGTATGTATCATTTCATTTACTATTTACAACAATCTTTTTTTTTTTTTTTTTTTGTATTTTTCTGAAGCTGGAAACGGGGAGAGACAGTCAGACAGACTCCCGCATGCGCCCGACCGGGATCCACCCGGCACGCCCACCAGGGGCGACGCTCTGCCCACCAGGGGGCGATGCTCTGCCCCTCCGGGGCATCGCTCTGCTGGGACCAGAGCCACTCTAGCGCCTGGGGCAGAGGCCAAGGAGCCATCCCCAGCGCCCGGGGCCATCTTTGCTCCAATGGAGCCTTGGCTGCGGGAGGGGAAGAGAGAGACAGAGAGGAAGGAGGGGGGGGTGTGGAGAAGCAAATGGGCGCTTCTCCTATGTGCCCTGGCCGGGAATCGAACCCGGGTCCCCCACTCGCCAGGCCGACGCTCTACCGCTGAGCCAACCGGCCAGGGCTACAACAATCTTATGAGACCAGAATTATCATTCCCATTTTATCAATAAAAAAATTGAGGCTGACAAGATTAAATATCCTCAGTCTTTCAATGAATTGTTCAAGTACATTAATTATATTGATGATTAGTTATATTTGATAACAGCATCGTCTCCAGTTTCTGACTGACCCAAAAGATTTTACTTGATCTGCAGCAAAGGGCATAGCTTCTGCTCTCTATGCCTTCTAAAGGTATGTCTGTCATGGTTCCACTGCAGAGAAGAAAACTCTTTCTCGACAGTTGTAAACAGATATCTTGGTCACGCAGTTAATTAGGAAGGCTGGGGGAAAAAATCCTAGGATGAACCTCCAGAAATAACTGCGAAAGCCACATGGCAGAACTGGGCCACCAAAGGAGCTGCTGCTCCTGTCACTACAGGAAGCAACTTTAGAAACATGCTTCAGAAACATGCCATGAACAGAAAGCTGTCCCTGGGAATTTACAAAGCTGCTCTAGAGCTATCTGACCTCTGCTCAGTTCTGCACTTGTGAACGGATGCCTGATGCCTGCTCCTCTCCACACTTAACCTGGCTCCTAAATCAAGTCTACTATAAAACAATGAAGATAAGATCAGTATTAACTCATGTTTAGCTTCATATAGATGCAGGTGGCTGTATATAGAAATGTTTATAGATATGTGCGTTGATGTGGGTTAGTAAACACCCATGTATCTCCTTGATCTGTTAGTTGAGAAGGCCTAGAAGCAATGACCCCCAAGTTGCAATGAGCACACCTGGCTCCCAGACCTTAGTTTCTAATACTGTTCTCTAATAACAGGAACCAGGTCTCTTTGGAGAGATGGCTGATTTTAGGATTGGGGCAGGAAATATACTGCTCACAAAAATTAGGGGATATATACTCCAGGCTCACCTTTGTCACTTCATTTTCATTTAGAAATATCCCCTAATTTTTGTGAGCAGTGTATATAAGTCTGGGGTATATTGTTGTGATCAAACAAAACAAAACAAACAAACAAAAAACAATGCCCCACAACAATGGGGGGGTGCCAAAGGAACGCAGGAACCAAGGGAAAGAGCTCCCAATGGCCAACGTTAGAAAAATTGGAGAAATGAAATAAATAAAGTAGTATTTTATTATAATCCAAAGTATAAAATAAAAATCCATGCATCCATTCTGATACAAATAAATATAATTGAGTAAATTAATAAATGGGGAAGAGAGACTAATCTCTTGTGCAAGAGAATCCCAAATAATTTATGTAGATACTCCACTCTCAAGGAGGTGAAACATCACTTCCTACTCTGTAAGCATGTGCTGTGTATAGTGACTTCCTTGCAATGAGCACAATATGGAAATGGGGAAATGATTAACTTTATAATAGAGAAACCTGAAAAACACTATGATTAGCCATGATCAAGGTCAACATCAACAGTGATAATTCATGGTGTTAGCATGTACCCTAGATACAATGTGATAAAATGGCACTTCAATGTCATAGTCTTTTCCCCAAAACTCATACCCCAGTCTAATCATAAGAAAAATATCAGACAAATGAGAAACATTCTACAAAATACCTGATCAGTACTCATTGAGTCTGCAGGTCTTAAAAAAACAAGAAAAATCTGAGAAGTTGTTACAGCCAAGAACTAACTTAAGGAGACATGATGACTCAATGTAGTGTGGTATAATGGATGAGATCCTAGAACAGAAAAAGATAAAAACTGAGGAAATCTGAATAAAATATGGAATTTAGTTTAAAATAATTTATCAATATTGGTTCAAAAATTATAACAATTATTCCATACTAATGTAAAATGTTAATAATAAGGGAAACTGAGTGTGGAGTGTATGAGAACTCTCTGTAATATCTTCACAATTTTTCTAGAATCTAAAATTATTTTTTTTAAACTAAAGTTATTATTAAAATATCTTAACAGCACCTCACAAACCTGTAAGACTATAGTAGAAGGTTTAACATATAGGTAAGTCAAGCCCCAGAAGTAAAGGAAACAAAGAGTTGGGCAGAAAAAGTTTTGAAGAAGTAGTAGCTAAAGATTTCACAAATTTGGTAAAAGATATACATTTACATATTCAAGAATCTTAGTGATCCTGACCCTGGCTGGTTGGCACAATGGTATAGCATCGGCCTAGTGTGTGGATGTCCTGGATTCAATTCCAAGTCAGGGCACACAGGAGAAGAGATTATATGCTTCTCCACACCCTCCCTCTCTCTCTCTCTCTCTCTCTCTCTCTCTCTCCCTCCCTCTTTCTCTCTCTCTCTTTCCCTTCTCCTCTCACAGCCATGGCTCGATTGGTTCAAGTGCATCAACCCTAGACGCTGAAGATGGCTCTGTGGAGCCTCCACCTCAGGTGTTAAAAATAGCTCAATTGTGAGCATGGTCCCAAATGGGCAGCACAGTGGCTCAAATGAGGGTTGCTGGGTGGATTCCAGCAGTCAGGGTGCATACGGGAGTCTATCTCTCTATCTCTCTTCCTCTCACTTGGGATACAAGAAAAAATTTAAAAAATAATAAAAAAAAAGAATCTTAGTGATCCATAATTAGGATGAATATAAAGGAAGCCACACACAGGCAGATCATCATAAAACTGCTAAAGATTTGTTGGGGGGGGGTAGGACAGGTGATTTATAGCTTTAATGTTTATATAGAAAAGAAAGAATAGTAAAAATGATAAAAAGAAAAAAGTAGAGGGAAGAAATAGTAAACAAAAGAGCAAAAGTTAATAAAATTGTGAAGACCATTGAAGAAGATTCAACATAATAAAGAAGATTGAAGACCAGACAAATTGTATTTAAAACTCTCTGACAAGACTAATGAAGTACAAAGAGAGGACACAAACAAGGAATATTATAAATGAAAAAGAGAAGTATGCATAAATATAACAGAGACTATGATGAGCAGATTTATGCAAAAAAATTTGAATATCTAAATGCAATAAAAAGTTTAATATTAAAATTAAAGTGTTATTTATCATCATTGAATCAAGAAGAAATGACCTGAATAATTTATTACTTTTGAAGAAAGTCAATTGGTAGTTTAAAATACATTTACTATCAAAACACTAGGCCCACACAATTTTAGCAATGAGTCCTAACAAACTGTCAAATAACAAATAATTCTAACCTTACACAAACTCTTCCAAGACTATTATTAGATAAAGGAACACTTATCAACTCATTTTGTAAGGTCACTAAAAACCTTTATGCAAGTTAGACATAGACATCATTCAGAACATAAATTCCCATTCTTACTCATAAATATAGATTTAAAAACATAAAAATATTTTCAAACTAAGTGTATATAAATATAAACACAATATATATAATCATTATTTAATTGGTTATATCTCAGAAATACAAAGTCCATTCACATTAAAGGGGAAAAATTATATGGTCATCTTGATACATGCAGAAAATTTATTCAAAAACATTTAACATTCATTCACATAAAAAATTTTTAGAAAAGAAGGAATAGAGAAACACTTCCTTAACCTGAGAAAGACTATTTACCAAAATCATACAAGAAGCATTATATTTGACATTAAAATGTTAAAAGCAATCCATTGACTGAAGACCCTAGCCGACTCATCAAGACAAAACAAAGCTATAAGGTAAAGGTTTAGAAAGTATGAAATAAAACTTATTACAGTATTTGCAGAGTAAATTGTGGTTAATCATGAAAACCCAAGATACTCTTTAGAAACATTATTATAATTAATGAGTTTATCAAGGTTTCTGGATATAAAGATAAAAATCATCCACATCCTGTGCCTCAGCTACAACCATTAAAAAAACATGTAATTTAAAAATTATGTAACAGTTTCAAGGACATAAGGAGCAAAAGAATAAACCTAACCAAACATGTACATGTCATTTATGGAGAAATGTTTAATCCTTTATTGAAAGAAGTTAGAGACAATTCTAAATAAATGGAGAGGTATACCATGTCCATGGATAAAAAGACTAAATATCATAATGCTATACATTTCTTACAAATTAATTCATAATTTTAATGTACTTCCAATTGAAATTCTTATGAAGTACTTTGTGGAGCTTGACAAACTGATTCTAAAAGTTTATAGGAAAGAGAAAAGGGCCATGCTAATTAAGATGAGTTTAAAGAAAAAGGTGGAGGTATTTGCCCTGGTAGATTTCCAGTTTTCTTTGTGGCTACAGTAATTAAAATAATGCTTTCTGACAGGTATAGAGAAATAAATTAGCGGAACAAAACTGACATTCCAGAAATAAACTAATGCTTCTATGAAACTTAATATGTAACAGGGATGACAGAAAAGATCAGCCAGGAATAATAGGGCTGACCATTTAATAAAAGGTGCTAGTATAATTGGTAATGCATAGGAAAATAATTTGATTTTTGTTTCACATCCCATATAAAAATTAATTCCAGGACAATTAAAAACCTAATATAAAGAAAAAAATTCAAAATGTTAAAAATAAATATAGAATACTTTTATGAACTAAAAAAAAGAATTTCTTTTTAAAAAACAAGGTTAACAGAATAATTTATGAGAAAAAACTGATTAATTCAACTACATTAAAATTTTAAGCCTTTATTCATGAAAAACATTACAAAAGACAATGTACATGCACCTATCAAAAAGAATTAGTTTCCAGAATAAGTAACATCTATGCATTAATTATCAATACAACCCAATAGGGAAAAATGTGCAAAGCATAGAAAAAGACAATTTACAGAGGAAGACAGTAAATGGGAAATAAACATATGAAAAGATAATCTCATTAGATATGAGAAAAATGTAAATTAAAGTTACATTTTACACAATAAGTTACAATTCTTCATCATCAGCTTGACAATAACTTCAACATCTAACAATTTCAACTGCCAAGTATTCTCTATTTTGCCCTTCCAGATGCACTCTCCACACTTCTCCATACAGAGAATGGGAAGAGTGTGTGCTTGGGATTTTTTCCTCCTTCCCGCCCAGCTCTGCCTAGGGTTGACAATGGCTGTGCTGCTCTCCTGAAGGCTAAAGCTCTTGCAGAACACCCTTCCTACAGTTCCAACTCTCTCCAGTTCCAGTAACTGTCTCACTCCTACCCCTTCAAGCCTGGGAGTCTTAACAGCTCCCAGTGCGATGCTGCACCATCTCTTGTTGGTTCACAACTATGTGACTAATCCCTTCATTAGACCCTCTTTCATGATCCCACTTGAGTGTGTCTTCTCACTTGCCAAAAGCGCCTGGAACACTAAGTACTGGAAGAAGACGAAACCATAGGAACTCACACGCTGCCACAAGGTGGGAACTGGTGCAAGCACTTTGGAGGGCAATTGGGCAGTATTTAGAAAAGTTGGAAATGTGCAGAGTCCATTCCTAAACGCATACTAGTAATTCCATTCCTATAGGTAAGCCTAGAAAAACTGCTTCTGTATGTTAAGAAACATGTATAAGAATGATCTTCACAGTAATGCTGTAGTAGTAAAATCTTGGAAACAACCAAAATAGATATTAATAGAAAAAGTTAAGGAAATAGGCCCTGGCCAGTTGGCTCAGTGGTAGAGCGTCGGCCTGGCGTGCAGGAGTCCCAGGTTCGATTCCCAGCCAGGGCACACAGGAGAAGCGCCCATCTGCTTCTCCACCCCTCCCCCTCTCCTTCCTCTCTGTCTCCCTCTTCCCTCTCTCAGCCAAGGCTCCATTGGAGCAAAGAAGGCCTGGGCGCTGGGGATGGCTCCATGGCCTCTGCCTCAGGCGCTAGAATGGCCCTGGTTGCAATAAAGCAATGCCCCAGATGGGCAGAGCATCGCCCCCTGGTAGGCATGCCAGGTGGATCCTGGTCGGGCACATGCAGGAGTCTGTCTGACTGCCTCCCCGTTTCCAACTTCAGAAAAAATTTTTAAAAATTTTAAAAAATTTAAAAAAAAGTTAAGGATAGAAGAATGGTCACAGAAGTAATACTCTATCTACCACAGTGAGTATTAGTGAATTGGGAATTAACATATATTGACATGGATGAATCCCACAAACATAATTTTAAGGTGACAAAGAACACATATGGATGGCCTGACCAGACCGTGGCGCAGTGTATAGAGCGTCGGACTGGGAGGTGGAGGACCCAGGTTCGAGACCCCGAGGTTGCCAGCTTGAGCGTGGGCTCATCTGGTTTGAGCCCAAGGTCGCTGGCTCGAGCAAGGGGTCATTCAGTCTGCTGTAGCCCCCCAGTCAAGGCACAAATGAGAAATCAATCAATGAACAACTAAGGAACTGCAGTGAAGAATTGATGTTTCTCATCTCTCTTTCTGTCTGTCTGTCCCTATCTGTCCCTCTCTCTGACTCTCTCTGTCTCTGCCACAAAAAAAAAAAAAAAAAAAAGAACACACGTGGACAGATACTATAAAGCTTTAAAACATGCAAAACAATACTAACCATTTTTTTAGGGTACACTATATATCTCAAACATATAAAGAAATGTTTGGAAATGATAAATATCAGATTGAGAATAGTGGCTACTGCTAGGAGGGAGGGTGAGGCCATTCCAGAAGAATTGCGCATGCGGGGGATTTAACTTCACTGACAATGTTCCATTTTTAAGTAGGGTAGTAGGTGTATGAGTATGTAGGATATCATTTTAAAACCTTTTTCGTAGATCTTGGCTAGTGCATATACATCTTAAAACTTAAATAACAAAAGAGAGAGGGAAAACCTAAAATTTAATAATGAGGAGAAGATAAAATGTTTACATGAGATTGCACTGCAAAAAGCAAGGCTAAAAGTAAGAAAAGTACATATTAAAGTAAGGTTTAAAAACATGCATATAATATGCTGGCATTTTCTTCCTTTTTTTTTTTTAAGTGAGAGGAGGGGAGATAGTGAGACAGACTCACAAATGTTCCCCAACAGGGATCCACACGGCAACCCCTGTCTGGGGACAATGCTCAAATCAATCAAGCTTTTTTAGTACCTGAAGCTGATGCTCAGACCAATCAAGCTGCCCTCAGCACCCAGGGCTGATGCTAGAACCAATTAACCCACTGGCTGTGGGAGGGAAAGAGGGAGAGAAGGGGGAGAGGGAGAGTAGAGAAGCGGATGATTGCTTCTTCTGTGTGCCCTGACTGAGAATTGAACCCTGAATGTCCATACACCAGGCCAACACTCTATCTGCTGAGCCAGCTGGTAAGGGCTATACTAGCATTTGTATATTCTTGTGTATGCATAATTACCTCTGGAAAGATACACATGAAACTAGTAATAGTGGTCTTTTGGTGAATGAATCATCTATTTTCTAGTCTTTAAAAAATAAGTGTTTGGGCCTTGGCCGATTGGCTCAGCGGTAGAGTGTAGGCCTAGAATGTGGGGGACCTGGGTTCAAATCCTGGCTAGGGCACACAGGAGAAGTGCCCATCTGCTTCTCCACCTTTCCCCCTCTCCTTTTTATCTCTCTCTTCCCCTCCTGCAGCCAAGGCTCCATTGGAGTAAAGTTGGCCTGGACGCTGAGGATGGCTCCATGGCCTCCGCCTCAGGCACTAGAATGGCTCCGGTTGCAAAGGAGCAATGCCACAGATGGGCAGAGTATTGCCCCCTGGTGGGCATGCTGGGTGGATCCCAGTTGGGAGCATGTGGGAGTCTGTCTGTCTGCCTCCCTCCCCTGATTCTCACTTTGGAAAAATACAAAAATAAAATAAAATAAGTGTTTGAAAATGACCTGCTAAGATATCATATAATATAGCCACTCTGCACCAGCAGACCAGCACATGTCTTTAAAACTGCTGCTGCTGAACAGTCACCACCAAAGACCACATAGCCCTCAAAGCTCATGATTCCTGATTTAGAAGGATGTGGATAACAGAGATGAGTGTGAGGGAAGTACCAAGTAAGATGTTCAGGTTTTGAGACTGAGTTATGGACTGAAACAGCTGGGGGTGGTACTCACTGACCTAGAGCATGGAGGAGGAGCAATCGAGGTAGAGGAGGTATGTTTGGCAGGGAGCAGAAGATTCTGGATACAGTAGTCCTCAGATATATTCTAAGTCCCCTAGTGGATGCCTAAAATCATGGATAGTACAGAACCCTATATATACTGTGTTGTTTCCTATATGTACTTACCTATGATAGAGTTTAATTTATAAATTAGGCACAGCAAGGGGTTAACAATAATAGCTAATCATAAACTAGACCAAGTAGAACAATGTACTGAAATAAAAATCATGTGACTCAATCAGCAAAATAGGAGACCAACAAAGAATTAGCCACATTTAGAGAGTGGGGAAGAGAGAGAGGTCCCTGGAACTCCAAGTCCTAGTAATTTATACTGTAGTCTGTAGACATTAGGGAACCAAGGCAGTATATTGAAGAATTAATTAAGAGAAGGTAAATATATATATTTTTAAAAGAAGACTGCATGCCTGGCTCCTCTCTGGGAATAATGAAATTCAGCCAGATTTCTTTGAAGGTTTAGTGTCTCGAGAATTAGGATCCAGTGCCTCTGTATTAGTTCTTGTTAAGACTGAGCAGGGGAAGAATTTATTTCCTGTGATTACACAGAACCAAGCCATTTCCTGATGCACCTACACTTGAGACTTGGGGAAATGGAATGTGGAAGATAGGGGTACTAGCAATTCTAATGAGGATTTAATTAAGATCTCAATTTTCCCAGACTTCCAGTACTTGACTGCCTGATGTTTCTTTAATAGGAACTGTTGATATGTTCTAATTATGTTGGGTTATTTATGAGATTGGGTCTCATCTCTCTGCTCAATTATGTTTTGTTTGGGAGACTTGCGTTCTTTTATGACTCTGGTTCTTAATTGAGTCTATTGTCTTCCCCAAAGATGCGCTTAGTCTGGGGACCCATTCGTTTCTATGGCTTTTCTTCTACCAGAGATCTCACCATCCCTTGCCTTTCTCTTCCTTTCTCTGATAAACTCTGGAGCCATAAGGAAAGCGACTCCCTTCCCTCGTTCTCCGTGCTACCTGTTGGTTGTGCTCCTCATCCATGACATTGTCCTGCAAAGCTTCCTTTACATTTTGGAGACAAGATTCTTTAAAACCGTGCCTCGATATCAGATGTCTTTGAAATTCTGAGAAAACTGCAAATTTCAGGTGTGTAGAGTCCAGAAACACATTTGATATTTTGAATTGAAATATTTATAGACGTTTATGCAGGAAAGACTTATGGTTCACTATCTTGGAGATATTCTAAGCCGTGGTAACTTACAGTTGGGTCCTAGAAGACTGTGGCATTATTATATTATTGTATCAACTGGATTTCTTTCAGCATAACAAGATGATGCTGTTTCCATAACCATAAATATGACTTTGCATTATGTTGAATGGCCACAAAAATATTCTGTGTTATGGATACATGATAATTTGTGTAACTAATTTTCCATTGGTGGGTACCAGGTGGTTTTCAACCTGTGATGAGTAACTTTGGACATGCATCATTACGCACACCCATAATTATTCCTGAAGGATCAATTCCTAGAAGGCAAATTGCAAAGTCCAAAGACATGTACTATGTTAGGACTTTTAAAGACTCTAGACTGTCAAATTCCAACAGATCAGATTTCAACTGGAGCTGAAGGTTTTAGTGATAGAAATACGTGCCTGAGAATAGGAACAGCACGTATGAAAGTATGAATGCTAGGAAGTATGGCACACGTTTCAATCCTTGCTTATCCACTTGGAATACACACTGGTCATGATGAGGTCAAATCAGTGACGGAACTGTCTTCTGTTCAAAACTAGAGCTCCACTATGATTTTGGAAATGCTCTTAACTCCGTCCTGTTTTCCTTGTATAGCACATAGCACATAGTGGATATATAATAAATGTGTGTTGGACTGAGCTGAGTCAGCATAGAGGTCTACAACCCTCCTTCTCCTCAAAGCTCTTTCAGCCTAGACTTGTGGGATAAAATGCAACAAAGCAGAAATTGACAGAGGGGCTTGAGTAATCACAATTTTGTGATTATGGAGGGAAAATTTCATCCTACAAACATCTCCTTTTTCTCATCATTTACATTCCCAATTTTAATTCTATAGCATTCCAGACATGAAGGAAATATGTAATGGGATGAAAATGTGAAATGCCAGGACAGTCGTTTATCACGTTTGTTGAGGAAGGGTATTGATTCCCTGAAATGCTCATGAACCTGGGGGTGTTTCCAGCAGATGAGGATAGCTCTCCCATCACACACCCTTCTGTCTGCTCAGTAGGGTCATCTCAAGACCCCAGATGCTCTCCTTGGCATGAACACAGGTGTTTGGGGGGACTGGGAGAAAATCTCCCCCATGAAAGAAGCTCCCCCTCCTTTTTCACCTCCAAATCTGACTGATGCTTCAAGGTTTAATTCCTGACTCACACCCTCCATTAAGCCAGTGTCCATCACTGTCCTTTTCTTTTTCTTTTCTTTTCCTTTCCTTTCCTTTCTTTTCTTTTCTTTTCTTTTCCTTTCCTTTCCTCTTTTTTTCTTTTCTAAGTAAGAGGAAGTGAAGTAAAGAAACAGACTCCCACGTGTGCCCTGACAGGGATCTAACCGACAATCCCCATCTCGGGCCGATGCTCTGCCCACCTGGGGCCCATGCTGTCACTGAGCTATTTTTAGCACCAGAGGCAAAGGCTCCATGGAGCCATCCTCAGTGCCTGGGGCCAGTGAGCTTGAATCAATCAAGCCAAGGCTGTGGGAAAAAAGGAGAGAGAGGAGGGGGAGGAGAGGAGAAGCAGATGATCACCTCTCCTGTGTGCCCTGACAGGGAAGCAAACCCGGGACTTCCACACCCTGGTTCGATGCTCTACCAGCCAGGGCCATTGCTGTCCTTTTTCTGATCTCCTTTCTCTTCACTGTCTAAATGGAGGCACCAGCGTGGGTAAAGCTTCCCTGCCTTTTTTCAAGGGCTCTGGCTTGGCCATGGTTCCTCTCTGGGTAATAGTTTGAAAAACAGGAGAAAGGCAGAGAATCCCAGAAGAGTAAAGCTGGGAGAAGGTTTACTGAGAAGGTTAGCTGAGAGATCATCTAGTACAACCCCTTCAGGAACTGGGACTAAGGATGGGAAACTGAGTCCCGTAGGGGTGGGGAGACTGCCTAAGTGAGCAGTAGACTCATGATTAGGATCTAGCCATTTTTCCTTTCCGGAGCAGAATTCAGTTCTCAACCCCATGATATCTTAGTCCTTCCTATTTTGTCATCCTGTGGCCTTCCCCTGTCAACCCACAGTGTCATGAATTACACATGCAAGTGTGTTGTACTATGTTCACCCACCCACACACACACACCCCAGCAATTTGGGTAGAATTAATGTGACACTGCACTCTGAAGCCAGCTATCTGGGTTCAAATCCCTATGACACTAACTTAACCTCTCTGTGCTTCAGTTTCCTCATTTATAAATTAGAATGATAATATTAGCATGATCATAGGGTTGTTTTGAGGACCCCCTGAAATACGAAACGGAAAGGGCTTACAGCAGTGTCTGGCATATAGCAAATGCTAGGAAATTGCTTGCCGTTATTATTTCCAGAAAGTTTACTGCCTTGCCTGCCTATTATTCTGTTGGTTGGGAAATAATGATCTAATAAAAATAATAATTCCATACAACAATACTCACAAACTGAAATGCCTAGAGGGGCTGGGGGTTGAAGTGATCCGCACGTAAGAAAAATTGTGTGACCCCCCCACCCCCTTGATTCTATTTGATGTTCCATTTTGAAAGAGAAATGAGCACAGAAAAATATTTTTTATAGGAAACACACCAGTGCAAGCATAGTGATAGATGGTGACTGTGCCTTGGCCTCAGTGTTGGGGACAATGGAGAGTGGCGGTGACTGTGGTGAACTGGAGCAAGAGGACACATGCCCTGTATAAAGGGGCAGTGGCTACTCAGTTTCAGCTGATTGCTGCCATGTGGGAATTCAGATTTGATGTGAGATCTTTTGATTCTTTTTTTTTTTTCAAGAGAAGCCAGAAATCTGCATTTTTTTTTAATGTAAAATCTTCCAATTATTAAATGTTGGCTCAACTCTTTGAAAACATTTGATGAGCCAAACAAAACATCTGGGGACCAGATTCAGTCACAGCTGCCAGGACTGTTTCGGCCTTATATTTGTGTGCTGTAGTCATCATCTTACTTAATCCTGCGGTGTCCATGTAAGTATCATCAAGTGGCTAGCCACGGCCCATCTGGGGTTGAGATAAAAAAAACTCAGGTGGTGGCGGTGCACTGCAGGTAACTCAGTTACCTGGCGAAAGGGAAAATTCTGAGGTCATCCACTGATTTTCCAAGGAAGACTTCATCCTGTTTCTAAGAGAGATCCTTCCCTTCTCTGGGCTTCCATTTCCCCATTAGCAAAGCAGGCAAAGGAAACAGTTTCCCCTAGTGCATGTTGAGTACTGTGACCACTTCAAGGGATCCCTGATCATGTTTTACTACCTGCCAGGCTCTAGGCAGAGTGCCTTTTGTGGTAGATCATCGGCTGTTTTGTCTCCTTGCTTCACTCCCATTGGGGAGCATTCCTTCTCTTCCCATGTTTGTGGTGGAGCCACTGATTAGAGTACATAGTAAACATCAGCCACTGGCCACATGACCCAAGCCTGACCAGTCATGCTCTCCATCTTCCTGGCAACAATGATTAATTGTTCAAGGGGTGGGAAGGGGACCCAAGCAGGGTCTAAAGAGAACTTATTTAGAATTGCCATTCAGATGCAGACAGAAGGAAGCCCTTTTTGGGGAGAGGGGGTTGCTAAGCTAGAGCTGCTGGTGGCCATGTCCCCACCCTATTGGAAAGGTCCCTCTGCAATGGGGGAAAAACAAGCCAACATGCAGAAAGGCAGAGACGAGACACAGATGCAGAGGGCAAGCTGTGACATTTCAGAATTTAGTCATCAGTTCTCGATGCCAAGAACCTGGTCCCTACAGCAATTTATCAGCTCTAATGGGCTACCTCATTATGCTCTGAATCATAAGAACCAATCAATGTCTTAATCAATTCCTTAAGCAAGTTGGGTTTCTATTAATTGCAAACAAAAAAAGTCAGACTATTGCCAAAATAGTTTTTTACAACCAAGAAATTCAGACAATTACATTAGGATCTAAAGTCCACTAGAACACAACTGTTCAAAGAGCAGGGCCACACTGGTCTTGTTCACTACTGTGTCCCCAGTGCTGTGAACAGGACCTGGTCCATAGCGGGTTCTCAGAAAATATTTGTCAAATGAATAGATAATGGATGAGTATTACCTCATGTAATCCTTACACAAACCTTAATGGGGAGACATTATCATCCAAAGCACCAAATGGCAAGGTAAGGGCAAAGTTCACCCTGCCAGAAAGGACAGCTGCCAGGTTCTGATGTTGCTGGTAAACCTAGAACCCCCCATCCTGACAACCCCCTTCTAAGTGGTTTCCTTGCCTCTATGCATGTAGAGAATCAAGTGACCTTTCAAAAGCA
The DNA here is from genome assembly GCF_036850995.1 of Saccopteryx leptura. Classification (NCBI taxonomy): domain Eukaryota; kingdom Metazoa; phylum Chordata; class Mammalia; order Chiroptera; family Emballonuridae; genus Saccopteryx; species Saccopteryx leptura. The sequence continues at coordinate 21,036,577 of NC_089504.1, read as the reverse complement.
CAGGCTTATTTCAGTCACCTCTGCCTAAAACCCTTACCTGGTGTCTACCTGTCTGCCACAGTCCACTGCAGAGGCTGGAGTGCCTGGAAGGACCGTTCTGCATCACGGTCCCTGCCTTCCTCACTGCCCCCGCTGCCTGGGCCCCACCCTCCAGCAGTGCCCAGCTTCCAGACAGACTTGTCCTGCCCGCTGGGTTTCTCTTCCCTCCCAGTCCTGTGAATCTGTTCCAAGTTTCTGGTGAGTTATTGGATCCTCAGTTTTAAATCTTTTTCATATGCAAGTAGTTTATTCTCATTAAGAGAAACCCTATCTTCTGCTTGTTTAACTATGTCAGTTAAATCCGTTAAGTTTATTTGTGTTTGCCCAGTGGTAATTTTTATTGAGAGAACATCTGAAATCATCTGCAGAGAGGAAGCTGAAGAAGCCGGTGGAGGGCCCCAGCTCTGTGACAGAGTTTCCTGACGTCGCCCCCACCCAGGACAGCCCCTTCCGTCCACGGGAGGCTGACCACTGGGTTCCTCGGCACTGTCGAGTTCAAACTTTTGAGTTTTGAATTTTGCAAAGAACAGCTTTGACTTTCAAGATTTCACATTGTGTGCCTTTCTGTTGGAGGGAGTTTCAAAGTAGAGCCTGGTCTAATGACTTCTGATGCAGTTTGTGAATGAGCAGTTTTCTACCTTCAGATGACGGGGAAGGACCCAGAATTCACACCCCTGGATGTGATCACTCCGTCCCCCTTGGAGTCCCTGCTGCAATGTGTATCTTTCACGGGCCCCTGGCACTTTTTGCCCTCCAGTCAGGTTCATCTGCCTTATTCTCCCACTGGACTCTGAAAGCCTCTTGTGAGGGCTGTATATAATGAGTTATACCTCCTGGCTTATCTACGAGAGCCTCTTGAATATAGTCAACTTTTTTTCATGTCTGATGAATAATGAGTGAATGAATGAATCCATGAACATCATTTGCACACAGTCCTGCCTTCCCAGTATGCGTACCGTCAGGGACCACTACAAATAAGTGGCCCGAGCAGGTGGTCATCGTTGCTCCTGTTTCATAAGGCTTTTAAACATTCATTTTCTTATCTTTATTTCCTTTGAGGAAAAAGAAAAATCCTTTCCTGGTTAATCACAAGTTTCCACCATTGGTTCTTCCAAGGCAAATTGCAATTTCCAAATGATGCAGAACAAAGCTAACCACAACGACAAAACCAGGCAGCCCAAAAAGAGAGACGGGAGATTTCAGAGCACAAAAGACGACTTAACCAAAAGTTTGCCCATCAACTCCCCTCATTTCCCACCCAGGTTTTTTAGCATCTCATTTTGACTGAAAATAAGTTGGTAATACATTGAGCTTTTAACTGTGAGTTAGGTTGTCAAGATAGATCGTGAGCTCCCTATCACTGGAGATAGGCACTGGAGGTTGGGTGACTAACCACGGGGGAAACAGGACAGAAAGGAACTGACTAGAAGGCAGTGAAGAGTCCAATAATGTTCTCTATGACCCCCAAGATGACAAATTCAGCTGTACAATGGGTAGACAGAAAGGAGTAGTGGAAAACAGTGTAAGATTTAGGTTCAAACAGTTCTGAGACGGACTCTTGGCTACAGTGATAACTAGCTATGTGACCGTGAGCAGGTTGCATAACTTCTCCGATTAAATAAGGTATAAATTATGTATAAAGAACCTAGCTGGCACAGAGTATGTTAAAATATACCAGCTTTCTTTATTTGTTCTTTAAGAGGAGGGGGGTAGGGTAGATTGCAAACATTTCTCCCATTTATGTAAGCGTACCCATCTGCAAAGTGACATTATCTCTAGAGGTTCTTTCTGTGTCTCTGTCTCTGTCTCTCTCTTTCTCTCTCTTTCCATTCAGGAATCTGGGTGTAGTTATGTGATTTGCTTTGGCTAATGGGGCATTAGCAAATTTGGCACAAGCAGAAGCTTGCAAAGTATTCTTGGGAAATCCTGAATCTATGGCCATGTGAATGAGCCTGGTCTAGCCTGCTAGATGGACAGAGGCATGTGGCTAGTTTCTCCCACTCCCTCTAGCCAATATGTGAGTGAGGCCATTCTAGACACCCCCCAAGTCCCCACAACCCCCCACCAGCTAACTGTAGAACTTCCCCATTGACCCACAGACCCCATACGCATTAATAAAATGGATGTTGTTTTAAGTCACTAGGTTTTTAGGGTGGTTTGTTACACAGCAAAAACTAACTATTACGAGTAGTTAGGACAAGTTTCCTACTATTTAATAATAGAAATCAGTAGGGAAGCGGAATTTGCTTTTCAGAAACTCAGTCGATGGGTGATTTTCCCATAATACAAGTACATCTCCTGATTTAAGAGCCATCCATGTGAATAGAACTGTCAAAACATAGCTAAACTGTCTGTCTCTCAGGCTTTTGTAACCAGTGTAATCCACAGAAATGCATGGTAAGCCAAGAACAATGAATGTTAAAGCTCGGGCTGCTAAATACAAAAAGATATTTAAGCCTTATTTACACAAGCCCTGTGTTCCCAGAAAAACCCACCAGTCCTCCCGGAGAGGAGGCAGGCGTGGGGCATCCCTGGTGTTCTTCCTCTAGGGGAGACTGTCTGTGATCCCTGGGTAAAGCAGAGGAATAGTCAAACATTATTTAGAGCCCACTTTAATATTACCTAAAAAGCGCCATTCTCAGGCTTTGATGTCTTAGCTTGGTAGAAATAACACTTCCCTCATCAAAAAAGTTGTTTGATCCCTGAATTCCATTTTTTTTTCTTCTTTCATATATTAACTCAGAGCATTTCAGTCTCCCCTAGGGATGAAGCGATAAAAGTGGGCAGTTGATTTAGTGAATATAGTTATTTAACGTCATTATTATTGCAGCCCTGAATGGGGGTCCTGTCCCTTTCCTGTTGATTATCTTATGGTTCCTGTCCCACCCTCACCTCCCCAGGCTCCCCACACAGCCCCTAGGCAGTTCTCACATCATCTCACACAGAGTAAGGGCAGCTCTTCTCCTGCTCTCTGCACTTAATACCCTTTAAGACTCATGTGATTCTCTTGCTCAGATACCTGCAATGGCTCCCTATTGCCTAAGCCCCTGAGCCGCATCTCCTTTCCCCATTGTGTTAGTTTCCTAGGGCTGTCATTACAAAGCACCACACACCAGGCAGCTGAAACAACAGAAGTGGATTGCCTCGTGGTTCTGGAGACTCGAGATCCAAGATCAAGGTGCTGGTGGTGTTGGTTCCTTCTGAGGGCTGTGAGAAAGAATCTGTCTGTTCCTCCCCCCTGGCTTCCAGCAGCCTCCGACAGTCCTCGCCTGGTAGATGACATTCTCCCTGTATCTTCACATCACCCTCTCTCTGTGCATGTCCGCTCAGGGTCTCAATTTTCCCTTTACAAGGACATCAGTCACTCTAAATTAGGGCCCACCTGCACGGCTTCATAACTTGATTGCCGTCAAAACCCTATTTCTAGGTCACATTCACATTCTGGGCGTTAGGACTCACATCTTTTTGGTGGTTCGTTCAGTCTGCAAACCCTGTTTTATGAGGTCCCTTCAGGAGCTGGGCCGCAGTCCCTGTCCTGAGTGTGTCCTGGGGGCTCCCTGGGTCAACGTCACACCTTCACAGTTCTAGCCACAGCGCCATCAGATGCTGTCAATGGTTATGTCCGGGGTCCAGTGTCTGCTCTGCCATCAATCAGGTCACTAATGACCTCTGGGCCTCAATTTCTTTGTCTTTAAAATAGGCATAATAATAGTACCTACCTCCAGGGCATTGTTGTGAGAGTTCAATGAATTCATACAAATAAAACTTTGAATAGTGCCCAGCTCCTAAGAAGCATTCAGTGAATGTTAATTACAATTATGTTTTTTTTTTTTTTTAAGTCTTCCCTTGTTTCTTCTCTACAGTGAGGCTCGCCCTCTCACTGTCCCCAAATAGAAGGTTGTGACGTTCCAAGGTCACACTGCAAGTCCCACAAGATTAAAACCCAGACCTCCCCTTCCCCCACCTCCCGAATCCAGCCCTGTCTCATGGTCTCCTTGTTCCGTACCTCACCCCGATCCCTGGTTTACCTGCCACTCACCTTCTTCTTCTGGATCCTTTCTGTGATCCCACATTGCTCCAAGGTTGAGCCATGAAAATCATTTTCTAAAAAGCCTAGTCTCCAATGTGAATTAAATGCGCCCTAAGTGTTCGCAGCCGCCGCTCTGCTACGTGTTAATTTGTCACTCGGGGATACGGCGGGGGGGGGGGGGGGGGGCGGGGGGGGGGCGGGGGGGGGGCGGGGGGGGGGCGGGGAGGGACGGGAAAAGCACTGCGTGCGGGGTAATGGATCTCCCCCAAGTTTGCCCCCAGTCTTCATCAGCATCCTAATTATTCCACACCTTTTTAATAGAGGAGGCATTAGCATTCCTAAGCTGCGTAGGGGTCTGATTGAAATAATGTCTCCTGAATTATCTTTTCATGAACCAAAAAAATAAGTAAGTGGGAAGCTCCACCCACACAGCCTTCTCCTGGGCTGCTGCCTGGTCAGGGTCCTACGGACGGACAAGGGAGTGTGAACAGGCATTTGACCCACTGAGGGTGGGACATGTTGCTGGTCCCTTTGCTCTTCCTCCTCCTCCCCATCCTTCCTCATTGTGCTCATCCCTCAGGGCCCAGTTCATGTGACTCCTCCTCCAGGAAGCCTTCTCTGACCTCCTTTTCTGGTTGCATGTAGAATATGGGCCACCAGACCCGGCTCTTAATTCTCTGGAGCACCACTTATGTTGCTGTGTGTGTGTGTGGCCCTTGCCAGTCTGAGCGCACATTTTTCAAAAAGAAAGCCCTGTGAGAATCTCCGCTTGTCTTCTCTGTAGCTTCCGGCACTGGCCCAGGCCAGTAAGTCTCAATGTATAATTATCGACTTCACTCACAGAAAGAAAGACAGTCTGAGTGTCAATGTATCCTGGTCCCTCCAACTGTCTCCCACTGCCACGGCCTTCCCAGATGTGACTCCTCCAGGGCTCTCGGCATCAGTGAAATGCAGAGTAGAGCTTAATGAGCAAGGAAGGTCTTCCCAACAGCCAGTGGTCTGAGCAGGCAGTGGGCTGCCGCCCACGGTACAAACTTCACCATCTCAAGGGGCTTCAGAGCAGCAGGTGGGAGACCCTTCATGGCTCAAAGACTCTAAGGCTCCATGGCTACAATGTCCCATGGAGCCAGGGTCTGTGACACCAAGGTTCCATTCTGTGTTTCATGTCAGCCTTTGCAAAAGAAAGACCCGCTCGTTTTAGTAGCTCCCGGGACGTGTGCTAAGAAGGAAATCTGTAGCTGTCGCCCGCCGCCTTGTTTAAATTGGTACAAACAGAACATTTCACATTTGGAGCTGTCACTCCACCGAGAGTCATTCACATAAACAACGAGGTCCTCGTGGGTTTGATGGCAACACAAACACCACTTGTGAGTCAATTAAGGAAGCGGTAATTAAAAAGGGGGAACAGTATGCAGTCTCTCTAATCATATCTTCCCCCCGGGCCTGGCCGGCTGACTGGCAGGCTGGCTGGCAGTCTGCAGGGCACTCCAGGGATCGGTGTCGGGGCCCCGTGCTTCCGCCCTGGGCAGAGCTCTCCCCGGCTGAGGTTTGAAGGGAGGGAAGACCTGGAGATAGGACCTTAGACCTCTGGGAGCAACCAGCAAGTGATATAACCGTGAAAATGATAGTAAATTAAAGTGCATCTAATGGGTTGCAATATTGCACACCTCCCCTCACCCCCAAAAAAAGACTACTCACAATTTCTTGGTTTTCAAATAATCATAACCAATATTTTTTTAATTTTTACTGTGTTATAAGAACTTTTTAGGCATTGTCATAATAATCTCATGTGATAGCTGTTGTTATTGACTTCATTTTTCTAGATGAGGAAACTGAGGCACAGGTCCCAAGTCATTCAACTACGAAGAGGCAAGGCTAGAATTCAAACTTTGGGAATAGGGCTCCAGAGCCCACTCCCTTTATAACTATACTCAACCACCTCTCCCCTTCATGAAATGCTCTTTCCTAGGCCTCGGTCTTCCTAATGATACTCAAATATTTGCCATTTGTTAAATAATGACTCTTTTCCAGAAACTATGCCATGCCCTTGACATGGGAGATCTCAATCGTGGCATGTCAGTGGTAGGTCACGGCAGCCCAGAATCTTAGATCTTTTGGAATGCCTAGAATCTTTTAGAAGCATTAAGATATTAAAGCTTTGTGGCAAGTAAGAACTGTGGCTGATCCATCTCCCATCTTCTGGAAGGATGGATGGAAGGAAGGAAGGATGGATGGATGGATGGAAATTTGGGTATACAGGTTATTCATCCAGAGTTAGAGACAATTACCATGGATCAACACCATTCTGATGACTGTCCCATATCCATTTTGGTAACTTTTCCATCATTTCCTCTTAACTCTCATGGATGACTGAGATCTCGGAGAAGAGGCTTCCCAAGGTGGCAAAGAATCTGGATGCTTCTCAGTGAGTTGTAGCTTTGATCGAAGGATCAGTGGATTAACGTTCTGTCCCGCCCCTGAGGAGACTCTCAGAAGTATTCTCAACTAAACAAACACACAAAAGGACCGCAACTGAAATTACTCTGATGTGTGCTTTCAGTTTTATAAATTTACTATAAATCACATCTCCTATGTTTGGGGCAGGGGGTTTGGGAAGATTAACAACTGTGAAAATCTTTCTGGGACACTAGATCTGGGGGTAGCCTGGGACTTAGCAAACATTTTCTGCGTGTCTACTATGTGCCAGGCCCAGCAAAAAGATGCTGAGACACAGAGGTGAGCAGAACCCCTTGCCTATCTTCAAGCTCTGAGTCGAGGGGAGGCTTACGAAGCCTCCACCCTCTGTCCTTAGGAGCTGGGCAGGCCCACTGAGTGTCTCTGTTGACCTCCACCCCCACACTACCCAGGCAAAACAAAGGAAAAGACATCCCTTCTTTGCCAGGGAACAGAGCTCTAAATGAAAGGGAACAGAAGGCAGTGTCCCTGAGGACATTAGGCTCCAAACCCAAGAACAGTCTCCAGGGTCATGTTCAAAAGGTTGAATAAATAGAACTAACGGGCCAGCACTGGGGAAAACTGGAACAAGTTTTGTGTTGGGGGCAGGGATGAGGAGTTGAATAGGAAGCAGAGCCCAAAGAGGCAAGTAGGCAGAGGAAAGGGGCTGCCTTGGGGGCAGCCGACACTCGGGGAGGGCAGGAGGGCAGTTCAGCTGGGGGACAGTAGCAGCCGCCGTGTGCCGAGTGCCGGAGACCAGGTCCATCGGGCACTCCCCGGGCACGAGGTCAAGCCTGAAAATGCCTGTTTGGCCCAGTGTCAGGTCATAGAAGGAACAACCCTGTGACATGGGTTGTGTTCCCCCCAGTTTTTCACTGATGATGAGAAATTAAAGGTCCGAGAGCTATAACATCAGGCACTGGTCCAGCCACAAACTGGCCAGAGCCATGCTTTCTGCCCGGGTAAGTCGCCCAAGGGCTGCACCCTTCTCCCCCACTTCTGCTGCTGCCCCAAGGGGGGCTCTCAAACTGGCAGAATCTCCCCCAGGCCTCTCTAAGTCAACCTCTTTTTCCTTGTCTGTAAAACGGGTTGTTTAGGGATCGAGAATGAAATGAAAGTGACAAAAAAGCATTTGTTAAGTGGGGCATACTCTCCAAGTTGGTGGGTGTGGCTGCTAGTTGGAAGCAGTTCGGGGCAAACAACGGTCAACATGGCTACAGCCCTGAGACTGTGCCAGGCACTGCTCTGAGCATCATTCACGTTGTGATCGCGTCTGAGCCTCACCTCAAACCTAGGAGGTAGGAACGACGGTCTTCATTTTATATAGGCACAGCGCACTGGGAAACCTCCACCGCATCCCACGGCTGCACTCTGGGCCATCTGCCTTCGGAGCCCACACTCTTTCCCACTCCAGTCTACATGGCAGAGCAGAAAGAATGCAGGCCCGGTGCCCAGAGAGGCGGTGAGAAGCTTGGCTCTGCCTAATGGTTCTGTGCCCTTTGGCAACTCGCTGAACCTCTCTGGGACTATTTATCTCTTAAATGGAGATTTAAATGCAAGTGCTCAGTTCACTGTGCCTGTTGGGAGGATTTCAAGACATGATGTTCATAAAACACTCAGCCCCATGCTTGGCACATGTAAGTGCTGGATGAATGGCAGTCACTGTGATGGTGAGAAGGAGGAGGGGAGGAGGAGGAAGAAGGCAAGGCTGGGAGGAGGAAGAAGAAAGGGAGGAAGAGGAAGAAGCCGAGAAAGAGGAAGAATAGGCAGGGGAACAGAGAAGAACAAGACCACCATTACCTGCTCGGACTTGCCTCTGTCTCTGGCCTGCCCCTTTAGCTCAGGCGAGCCAGTCTGCCATGGCAGCCATGGGCAAGATGGGTGCAGCCCCCCACAGTCCCCAGGCAGGGCCATCTCTCCGTGCCCTCCTGTCTCCCTGACAGCCCCTTCCTAGACCCCAACAGCCCCTGAGCCCCAAGTGCAAGGAGCCCCATCAACAAACCTGTTTCAGGAAAGGCCATCATTTGGGCTATAAATTAATAGGCTCTCTGCGGCCATTGGCGGAATCAAAGGCAGAGTCAGCTCTAGATGATGCATCAGGCCCAGGGGGCCAGGGGCAGAGCGGTCACCTCCAGTCAGCGAGGAGCAAAATCTATGTCTTTTCTTGGGCCCCAGTGCTGGTGTCACTGAAGGCTGCCCACTTGGTCCCCTGCATGAGCTAAAGTGGGGCAAAGAGTATGGGGCAAGAGACAGTAGCTACTGTGTGTGTATATTAGAGAGAGAGAGAAATTTGTTGGGGTTTTTTGTTTTGTGTGTGTGTGTGTGTGTGTGTGTGTTTCTAAGAGACCATCAGCATTCCAGCAGCGTCCTAAGAAATTCATCAAATTATTTAACCTTTGCTGGAATAAATAATACATGTGCTTTTTCAGGATTTATTCTGATTAAGCCGCTCTGGAGTGATGCCAGGCCTGAGCCCGCCCCAGGAAAGGCAGGAGGGTGCTGGTGGCCCAGGATGGGGAATCAGGAGGCCAGCTGAGGGCTGGATGGGAGGGGGCCGATGAGGCCGGAGATGGACCCCCGTAAGCCCCTCCAGAATGGTTGGCTATACAGGCAGAAGATGAATTTTGCCAGCCTCTGTCTCGCTACCTGCAGGCTGCCTGCCTCCATCTTGGCGGGAGGAAGGAGGTGTGGTGCAGAGAAAGCTGGACCTGGGGTTCAGACGAGGCTCAGTCTGCCAGGTGACTGCCTGCATGTCGGGAGACTGACACCTAGAAGGTGTGGGTTGGAGCCCCTGCTCTGCTCTCATCCAGCTGTGGGTTCTGCCCTCTCCTGGCATCCCCATCCATATGCACATACCCAAGTGGTGCTTGTAAAGTGCAGCACCGAGTATCTATTGAGTGCTCAGTAGATATGACGGCGGCACGTATGAAACCGCTGAGACATGACCAGGTCCTTTAACCCAGTGTTGTTCTACAGCCAATCTGCAGACCGGTGCCGGTTCACCAGGAATTTCACGTCAGTCTGCAAAAGTGTTAACAACCCTGATGTGAAAACCACGGCTTTCACCTACAAAAAGACTGTTTTGTGTGGCTCAAACTATACATGCATAGAGTGATGAAGGCCATGCTAACACTCGGTGTGCTCTGATCTATATGCTTTCAACAAATAATCTGATTTAACTTTAGTCCCAAGAGGCCTGCACAATCATCATCCTCATTTTACAGAGGGGGACACTGAGGCCCAGAGAGTTCAGGGAACCTGCATGAGGTCACCTAGCTGACCAGGGCAGGATTTGAACCCAGATTAGCCCCAGAGTCCCTTACAGCAAGGCATTATGACGTCACTTCTACTTTGCCTTCCCTTGGAGGACACTGCCACTGTGCACGGGGGTGAGAAAGGCAGAGAAGGCTCTAGATTTTCCGATTCGATTGCCCACGTGGAGGATAAGTAGTCAATGAAGGCAATGAACTGAAAAACCTGAGCCCATCAGTGACATGAAATTTGCAAGAACCTGATTCCAGTGAAAGCTCTAGATAAACTGCAGAGATACTGAAAGAGAAATTGTAATGTTTAGGACATTTGCATGCTCAGCGGTGTCAGAGGATCCCGGAAAGGTTCTAGAGATCTCCCAGGAGCCGGCCGTAGCAGATGCATCTCTAGGAAAAGCCTGTGGATTTGGGCTTGCTCGGGTCCATGTTGAGCCCTCAACCTTAAAGCGGACAAGTCTCGGAGGCTATGACTCAGCTAGGGCTGCTATGCAGAATGCCACCAACAGGGGAATTAACAGAAAATTATTTTCTCACAGTTCTGGGGGCTGGAAGTCTAAGATCAAGGTGCTGGCAGAGTTGGCTTCTGGTGAGGCCCTGCTTTCTGGTTTGCTTCCTGATTTGTGGCTGTTTCCTCACATGGCCTTGTCCCCGTAGGTCCCTACGTTTGGTGTCTCTTCCTCTTCCGATAAGGACACCAGTCCTATTGGATTAGGGCCCAGCCTTACAACTTCATTTAACCTTAATTATCTTCCTAAAGCCCTATTTTTAAATAAGTCACATTGGGGGTTATGGCATCAACCTATGAATTTTGGTGGGGGAGAAATCATTTTATAGAGGTCAGAACAGAGGCAGGCTGGGCGGAGCTGACCTGACCTCCGAGTGAGGGGAAGGCCCAGGGCCACCCAGCCTACCCCAGACTGGAAGCTATGTGGCCATGGACAAGTCCCTTCTCTTCCTGGGGCCTCAGTTTCCCCACTACCAAGGGGGGTGGCCACCCCTCTCCACAGTCCCACTGAGCTGTGACGGTCTGTATTTCTCTAGGCCGCTGCACCGCCAGGGAGAGCAGGCACAGGCTCTGGGGGCACTGTGCGTGGGTTCACATCCAGCTTCCCCACTGAGCAGCTCGGTGACCTCGGGCAAGTGAGCTGACCTGACCCCGCGCGAGCACTTTTTTTTTTTTTAACCTGTCATATGGGGGCAGTAGTAATTCCTACCTCTAGGCTGGTAGCCTTGGTTAAACAAGAGGTTTCCGTGGTTCATCTGGCTTGGGGTGGGGATTTGGGGAGGGACAGCTGATGTGCAGGAAGTCAGGGATGGTAGAAAGTAGCTCTCAGACTCAGACGGAACACAGGAGCGCGTGAGTACCAGGAGCCCAGAGGAGAGGCCCAGGGAGGAGACGGCAGGGTGCTAGCTCAAACCCCAGACCCACCTGGGATTCAGATCTCCAAGCTCTGAGGTTCAAAGGCCAGAGAAGCCCTCAGTATTTTTACAACTGCCCAGTTAGCTCCAGTCTCTCTCTAAGAAGCAGAAACGTGAGGTTGGAAAGATTCACAATTGCCCGACGATAAACCCAAATAATCTTTCTTGAAACCACATATCATTTTCCTCTTAAAAAAACGAAATCTCTAATTAGAGCTTCCTCTGAATGTTTTCTCTTTGAAAAAAAAAATTAAAAATGTATAAGCCCTTCTGTATCATGTATGTATATTTCATTGCCGCATAATTGGGATCTTTGTCAGTAACTGGGGTAGCAGGCGACAGCCTTTTAACCAGCTACTGATGCTAATGTGGAGAGAGACATTTTCCCCCTCTTTGCTCGACTGTTCTAGCCAGAGACTAGAGTCCTCCCTAATAAGTATTTATGTCAAAACCCTTTTTGGGGAGTGGGGAGAAAGAGCAGCTGTAGCACGGTTGAAAGACGGGGCTCTGATTACAGTATGCCGGCAAAGGGAGGGGAGGCCATTTTTAGAGCGAAACAGTGTTAATCAAGTTAATCACAAAACCCGCGCTATAATTGCTTCTGCTCTCAGACAAAATTTTACTTTTATCTAAATTACTAAAGTGAGGAGAGTGCAATCCACTCTAATTTAGCTTTTGAGCTAAGGAGAAATCTTGTGTGGAAGGCTGGAGAGGTTTTTAAACATCAGGAGAACTCATGCTATAGAATTCAACCCTCTTCCTCTCTCTCTCTCTCTCTCTCTCTCTCTCTCTCTCTCTCCCTCCCTCCCTCCCTCCCTCCTTCCTCTCACCCACCCTCTCTCTTCCTTTAAGACAGCTTAGTGCAGGAGTTGGAAGCTTAAAGTCCTGGATCTACCACTTAAGGCTGTGTGAACAAGTTATTTTGCTTTTCAAAGGCCTCAGTTTCTTCATCTGTGAAATGGAGATGATAATGGTAGCCATTTCAGGATGTGGGGCAGAGTAAATGCAGTGACAAGGATAAGGTGCATAGAACAGGGGTTGGTGAGTACACACGCACACGTGCACACAACAACACTCGAGAAGTGTTAGTTACTATTCTTATCCCTCAATTTTCCTTCCTTATTTTACCTCCTCCCTCACTCTCCTCCATCTTCCTCTCCTCTGTCCCCTGACTCCTGCCTCCCGTTATTAAGCGCACACACTCTCTAGGAAGCATGACCTGTTTTCGGAAGCTCATCCTCTGGTTCTCAGTTAGTTCAAACACAAGAGGAAAGTGAGCATGGACTCAAGAGACTACAGAGAAGTATTGGGGTTTGACTGAAGGGAACTCCTTCCTCCTGGGCAGTCAGGAAGGACTTCATGGAAAAGGAAGCATTGTAGCTAGGCACTGAATGCCACTTCAGATGTGGAGTCAGGAGAATGAGGGAGGCAGGACTGGGACCCACACTCCAGACAGAAGGACCAGCATCGGCAGAGGTCTGGAGGGGACTGTGCAGAAGCAGCCAGTATGGAACTCACTGGGAGGTCTGGGTGCTGTCTGGTGGAAGTTAGCTGAGCACGCTCCTGAGGACAGACCAAAGCTATCATTCTGGCCTAGTGCAGCCCTCACATTTCATCCAGGTCATCCTGCCTTCCTCAACTTCCAGGAGACCCCAGGCGGGATCGCATGATAACCACACACGGGACCATACCCGGTCCTGTGTCACCGGCTGCCATAGTCTCCGTCCTCCACCAGCTTCACTCTCTCCTCTTTGGGACTTCCCAATTCACGCTTAGTCCAATGAGAAGCTGATGTCATCCAACTTGCCCGGAAACACAGATTAGAGAAAACACACACAGTCAATTTAACTGGCAATTAAACAGGCTCCCCTATGTAATTAGCGTCAAGACAACTCACAATTACTACAGGGCGCGCCTTCGCAGCCAAGGCTGCACATTTATATATAGCGACAATTACTGGGCGCTAATATCTTAACAGGAAGCAGAGGAAATTTGTGAAACCATTTCAAGGAGGCAGACGGTCCTGTCCCTCTGCACTGTAAATAACTCTTCTGTAAATGCAACTGTAAAATTAAAGAGCGAAGGCTTGAAATGGTGCCGAAGAAGAAGAAAAATCCTTACTCTGTTGAGAGTTGAGAGTAACGGATTGCTGTTTGGGGATGAGTGATGCCAGGAGACTCACTGGTTGTGCCATGTTAGTAATAACAAACAGCACTGATTGAGGGCCTCCCTGTGCCAGTCCCATTCATACTGATTGGACCCAGGTTTCACAACGGCTCTCTTACAGAGAAGGGGATCTGAGGTCAGGGAGGTGAAGCCGCAGACCCAAGGTGCCCCTTGGTGTGTAGGGAAAATGAAGCCTGGAGACCGTCACCAAGGAGTGTCCCCACTGGTGTCTCCAGGTTCCCTGGAGCTGCCCTGCAGATCTGAGGTCCTTGTTCCCAGGGAGGGGGAGGGGGCGGCCTGAGATGACTTCAGGCTCATGAGAGTCTGTGTAACTTAGCCCAGACGAGAGAGCCTCTGGAAGCATGGAGCGCCGCACTGGGCACACAGGAGGCGTTCTCCTTCCTCTTCCCCTCCTCTAACCCTGCAGAACCACCCCTGGAAGGAACAGCAACCATCCCCTAAATTAGGAACCCAGCAATTAGGAACACTTAGCTGGACTTAATATATGAGCTTAGCTCATCAAAGGACGTTAGCAGTAAAATCTACTCATCCAAACCATTAGGGCAAGTTGGTAGATGTATCAGTTAGCTATTGCTATGCTACAAACTTGCTCAAGACTCAGGAGCTTGAAAGCAATTATTTATTATCACTGACCCATCTGCTGGTCAGCTGGGGTTTGGCTGATCTAGGCTGGGCTTGGCTGGGTGCCTCTTCTTACTGCAGGTCTGTGACCTAGCTGGGCACCTCTGCTCCACATGCCTCTCGGGCTCCTTGGACCAGCAGGTTGCCTGAGGCATGGTCTTCTCATGGGGATGCCAGAGACTTAAGAGTGTGAGCAGAAGCATGTGAGGGAGGCCTGGGATTGGCTCTGGTACACCATCACTTTTGTTCACATGCCACTGATCAAAGCAAATCACATGACCAAGCCCAAGTCACATGGCAAGTGTGTGGATGCAGGGAGGAGTAAAGACTTGGGTAGGAGAGAGGGGAGTTCAATTTAACTACAATGCAAAAAACAAGTCATTTCTTTGTTTAAAAATAATCAGTATTTGATGGGGAAGGACTAAAGCTTTAATTTATGACTCTGACAAGTGAGAATAATCACAACTATCTCAGAGAGTTGTTGTGAGATTTATAAATACCGTGCACTAACCAATGGTGCCACTGGAGCCCCTGTTGTGAGATTTAAATGAGATAATACATATAAATTACTCAGCTCCATGACTGACAAGTCATCTGCCTTCAGGAATCACCACTGTTCCCAGGGTGATCAACTTGTCCTGGTGTGTCCAGGACTGTCCATCCTAGGAAGCCCCTCAATGCCAGTCAAACCAGAATGGTTGGTCACCTGAACTGTCCCCATCACTAGACTAATATGCACTCATCTGCATTTGTCAGGCAAACTGCCTGGAACGTGGGGTCAACAGTCTCATTTAACACTTATAACCACCCTACTCAGCAAGAAGCCACTGTTTTGCTGCTGCTGTATAGGAGAATTACGTAGTATTAAAGAATATAAAGAATAAAAAATGAAAATTTTTTTTGTATTTTTCTGAAGTTGGAAACGGGGAGGCAGTCAGACAGACTCCCGCATGTGCCCAACTGGGATCTACCCGGCATGCCCACCAGGGGGTGATGCTCTGCCCATCTGGGGCGTCACTCTGTTGCAACCAGAGCCATTCTAGCGCCTGAGGCAGAGGCCACAGAGCCATCCTCAGCACCCGGGCAAACTTTGCTCCAATGGAGCCTTGGCTGTGGGAGGGGAAGAGACAGACAGAGAGGAAGGAGAGGAGAAGGATGGAGAAGCAGTTGGGCGCTTCTCCTGTGTGCCCTGACCGGGAATCGAACCCGGTACTCCTGCATGCCAGGCCGATGCTCTACCACTGAGCCAACCGGCCAGGGCAAAAAATGAATTTTTTTTAAATGGACTCTTCCTAGGGACTAACCATCTAATAAAAAAAGATAACGAACAAACAAACAAAAACACATGCATAGTAACAACTGTGATACAAGAGAGAAATTGATTCTGGCAAAGCCAACTTTCCCAACAATGGCAAGGTGGTTGGGGTTTCTCAAAATTAACATTCATGTTCTTTTATAGCCTCTCTATCTTCTTAGCCAAGGTATAGCCTCTCTATCTTCTTAGCCAACGTTAAGAGTCTGGCTTTGGAAATCCAAGGAAAATTATGCCGGACAAGAGATTCTTTGACAAAAGAAAAAATACCTCCCACTGGCAGTCTTTTTCTAAATATATTTGTTTACAAGTTGGAAAACCTTTAAATCCACTAGGATGGGTGGAGGTCCTTTAACCTTTGCTCCCTGTAATCTTGGGGAAGAAGAATCTGGATGTAGGGTGCTCTGGGTGATGTCGACACTCCCCATTCACTTAGAAATAAATGCTAAATTAAATCTATCAGTCCTGATCACTCATCTTTTTTATTGAAGCTGGGCCCTTTAATTTTATGTTTGCATTGTTTTAAAGAGTCACGGGTAAAGCAATACATTAGCGGGAACACAACAACCGAATGGAGTGCTACCTGAGGAAAGCAGTTTTGTCCTCAGCTCTGACGTTTTCTGGAAGAACCAGGTCCAAAAGGGGCACCCATGTGTCTTGAGTGTGTTGTGGTTTCTGAGGACACCCTAAGGCAGGGGAGCCCAAACTTTTTACACAGGGGGCCAGTTCACTGTCCCTCAGACTGTTGGAGGGCCAGACTATAAAAAAAATATGAACAAATCCCTGTGCACACTGCACATATCTTATTTTAAAGTAAAAAAACAAAACAGGAACAAATACAATATTTAAAATAAAGAACAAGTAAATTTAAATCAACAAACTGACCAGTATTTCAATGGGAACTATGCTCCTCTCACTGACCACCAATGAAAGAGGTGCCCCTTCTGGAAGTGCGGTGGGGGCCAGATAAATGGCCTCAGGGGGCCGCATGCGGCCCACGGGCCGTAGTTTGGGGACCCCTGCCCTAAGGTGAGCTCTGAAGCTCAATGCCTCATGACTCTCTCCTGTGCAGACCAGAGGGTTTATTTCCAGATTTCAAGTCACCTTCCTTTTAGTTAAGGGGAGTGCTCACTCTTGCTCCTCCTCACCACAACTCTGGCTCCTTCTTGAGGTCTCCAGGTTCATTCATCATTCATTCATTCATTCACCAGACTTTTTACCAAAGAGATAAACAGATCCGCTTGGTAGAGGTTAAGCTGGACACAGGCTTTAACAACAGCAAGGCCATGACAGCCTTGAGAGGCCCCAAGAGGGGCTCATAAGGCTTCCCAGAGAACATGGTATTCGGGCTGAACCCAGCATGGCACAGCACCTTCTCCCTGAAAGCAGGCATCCGATTAGGCTCAGGATCCCAGACCTGCTTCATACGGGGGTGGTGGGGGGGGGGGGGAACTACAGACGAGTCGTCTAAGTTTCTGGGCTCAGTATCCTCCTCTACAAAATGAAGGTATCATGAGAATTAAATAAGATGTGTATTATGCACTGAGAATGTTTGACCGTTTATTTAACAAATACATATTAAGCACTCATGTGATGCTGGGCCCTGCGCGGGGCAGGGGGAATCTATGGAGGACAGAGGCAGACCCAGGCCCCATGATGACTACGTAGCACCTGGTACGTAGTACAGGTGCAGTAAATGGTAGTTGTCGTCATTGTCATTGCACCTGCCTGTCGAAACAGTGCCCTGAAAGAACATCACCCAAATGGCCAGGGATCTACAAATGTCCTTCACTCTCCACTAGGAGACATTGAATCAAAGTTTCACCAAGTTCGCTCCAAATAGGGACGAAGGAGTTGAGCTCTCTGAAGGCAGGAAGTTAACCCAGTTGTCAGAGGGCAAAACGCAAACACAGGTCAGGCTCTGGGTGAGAGAGAAATTCTGGGGGCTCAAGTTTCCTATTGTTGACCCCACATTCCGTCCCCGCACCCCGCAGTGATCCTACCACCTGCTTTATAGTGGTGGCAGTGATGAGCAGGGTCCACTCAGTGCTCACGCCGTGTGCTCACCTGGTCTGATATGCCCTCCTATACCCGGTGAGTTCCTTTATCTTAGTGGCTTTCCCACTTTAACAGGCCTCAGACTCACCAGGGAGGTTTGTAAGATACCCCCCAGAGTTTCTGATTCAGTAGGACCCCAGAATTTGCATTTTCAGCAAGTTCCTAGGCAATACTGCTGGTTCAAGGGTTACTGGTTTCTAACATTATTATACTCTGGTTTCTCTTCAAATCGCATAAATCTTTCGCCTTTTACTGGTTTCTAACATTATTCCCATTTTACAGGTGGGAAAACTGAAGCTCTGAGAGGTGACTAGTCCGTATATACCGCTAGAAAGGAACATGCCAGATTGAGCTAGTTTGCTTAGGCATGAGGGGTTTTCCTGGACATGAGACTTTCAGTGCTAAAAGCAGGACAGTCGCAGGCAAACCAGGGAGCTGGTCATTCTAATTTTAACCCAGAACTGAATGATCCCATGGTCATGTCCAGAGAGCAGTGTGGAGGTTACAGAGGGCCTTGCCACCCATTAATACTGCTGCTAGGATTATTAATAGCCACTGTTTATTGAAAACTAAATATATATTGCCAGAAACCATTCTAAGTGCTTTCTGTATCCAAGATCACTCTGAATTCTCATAGCAATCCTAAAAGTAGTCATTGTAATTGCACATTACAGTGGTAAACTAGGACATAAAGAGGGGGCGATTTGTCAGGGTCACATGGCGCCAGAGCTTCTCCCCTGAGGCAGACCCTTGGTCAAGGCTGTCTGACAGACTGAGTTCCCAGTGCGGCCTTGGTGGGGGGAGAGGCCTGGGGCTTTCTTTGTACATTGCTCAGCACTCAGTTTCCAGAAGCCAGCTGGGCTCAGGGAACAGCGTTCTTGGGAATAAATGAGACCATGCCGCATCTTCAGCAAGTCCCTCCTTCAGGGATCCTGAGGACCAGCTGTGGTGGAGCATGGAGCACGCCTGAACCATGGCCCCACAGGCCACCAGAACTGCTTGTGGCTGTCCTCACCCCCCAGGGGAAGTCAGGCTCATTACCCGCCTGTGATGGTTCAGTTTATGTGTCGACTGGGCTTGGCCATATACCCAAATATGTGATCCAGTTTTTTAGATGAGAATAACACTGAAATCAGGAAACTTTGAGTAAAGCAAATTACCGTATTTTTTGCTCCATAAGATGCACTTTTGTCGCCCCCAAAAGTGGAGGGGGAAATGCCCATGCATCTTATGGAGCAAAAAATGCAGTATTTTATTAAGTATTTTAATACACCATTTGGTTCGGAATATTGTTTTTTTTCTTATTTTCCTCCTTAAAACCCTAGGTGTGTCTTATGGTCAAGTGCGTCTTATGGAGCGAAAAATACGGTACCCTCCCTAATGTGGGGGGGGAGGGTCTCATTCAATCAGTTGACAATCACAACAGGAAAAGACTGATGTCCCCTGAAGAAGAGGTCATTCTGCCAGCAAATTGTCTTCAGACTTGAACTGAAATATCAGCTTGTCCCTGGATTTTCAGGCTGCCAGCCCACCCTACAGATTTGGGGCTTTCTAGCCTTTGTAGTTTCTTAAAATCTCTCTATCTCACCACACACACACACACACACACACACACACACACACACACACACCCTCCTACATCCTATTGGTTCTGTTTCTCTGAGAACCCTGACCAATATCCAGGCTTCTTCCAAAGCCTGTGTCTATACGTGAAAGCCGAGCCACATTTCTGGAACTCTGCGAACCCACGGGAGTACCTGGGGGCTCCTGGGGGTGGAGGAGTGGGGGGTCCCGGGAGGATGGGCCCTGGGAGCCTGCCTTCCTTTTAGGCAACTCTCTCGTGCCCACTGGCGTGGGGAGACTGAGGCGCCCCTGAGGGATGGAGAATGCAGAGCAGCAGGAAGGGTGTTCAGGTGGGGTGGGAGATCTGGAGAACCTAGAGTCCCCAGGTAGCCACCACTCCCCTCCCCGTCCTCGCCGTTACTGGGCTGGGCCCAGGAATTGAGTTGTGGCATCAGGCTGCACATGGTGAGTTCTTGTAATTAAGGGTCTGTCAATGTTTCTGCTGGACAAGCAATTTTCCGAGGGCATCTGGGTTTGTTTGTTTTTTTCTCTTTCTTTCTTTCCTGGGTATAAAGGAGTCTGGGCAAAGTGTGCTGATTTGGCATGCGACACTGGTCTTGAGGTCATTATGCGAGTGTTAATGTTCCGTTACAGTATACAGTAATGAATTGGGACTTTCAGAGTAATACTAGTATGTGCTATTGGCCAAAATGAGCGTATTCATCTTAATTTTTAACATCTATTGCTTTGGAGAAGCTTCCATAATTAAATGTTCTGTTACCCCAGCGAATAGAGGAAAGGAATTTCCTCTACCAGGTAGAAAGGGCCTTCCTAATGTCACCCAGCAAGCATCCTGGCCCTCTGGCCTTCCCCACAGATGTAAGAGAGTCAGGTTTCAATCCAGTTACAGAGACAAACTTGGTGACGATCACAATCATCTGGCAACACACCAAACTTCTTTCCAAGGGAGTAAGTGCCCTACTGCTGGTGGTATTCCAGCAAAGCATGTAAACTGCTGAGCTGTAAAGGGTAATTCCAACATTAGAGTAGTGATTTGTATTTCCAAGGTACCGGGATTTGTGGCTGGGACTTGAACAGGGGTTATCTTCTGGCATGAGCTGCAAGGAAAGTTATGTGGAGAACTGGACCACCAGTTTCCAGGAGTTCAGTGCCATCTGCCAGCTAAGCGGCAGCGTGCTCGTCTCAGATGACGCGTGCATTCTGCTCTCTTCCAGTCACTCGTTCCTGCGAGCGGCGGTGCGGTGGGGCTGTCTGTGCCATTGCATACACTTCAGAGTCCCAGGGCTGAGTCTTCTTTGACTTAATTCCAAACTTCAGACAAGTTGCCCTTCTGGTTTGCCCTCCGGGAAAGTGGTCAGGAGAGCTAAGAACTCCGTGGGGTAAGTCCCCTCCGTGTGTACTACAAGGGTGACCTCGGCATAGGATTGGCGTCTGTGCCTCCTTTCAGAACTCAGGAGTCGGTCCGGGCGAACGTCAGCGTGTTTGAGAATTCCGGGAATTCCTCCTAGAAAGCGGAGGACTCTCAGTGGCTTCCGGGCTGCATGAAGAAACAGAAAGGGAAAGTTGGGCACGTTTGGGGGGAAATCTCTGTGACCCCATGCTAACCTTTGTTCAAGGAGCCCCATGCCATCATGGCCTTTGGGGTCCCTCATCCAAAACATCCCCACGAAAGGCCGTTGCTGGGAGAACCTGTCCGTAAGGAGTGTCCTGCCTGTTTGACTTCCCATCTTTCTCCTGCTAGACTGTGATGTCTTCACTCTTTGTGCCCTACGCTGCCTCAGTGCCTGGCACACGGTAAGCACCCATGAATGCTTGTGGGGCAAAGGAATGAAAGTTAACAGAAGTCAGAGCTGTTTTATCCCTCACCCCTTCTTGCCTCCTGGTCGGTTAAGACAAGAGTTTTTCATCTTTTTCTTCCCTGCTCTCTCTTCCTCTTTTAAGAGCATCTAAATGCCCTCAAACCATAGTGTCTGGTGTGCATGCCACACTTCCTAGATGACCAAACCCTTTGATATCCATCATCTCATCTGGTCTGCCTATTTTAAAGTGAGGAAACTGAGGCACAGAACTCTAAAGCAGGGGATGACCGAGAAAGGACCCAAACCCTGGTCCTCTGATTCCAAGTCCAAGCCCCTGGTGACGATGCATCCCCAAGACTTGCCATTTCCAGGACCACATCCTCAGAAAACCGCGGAGCCAGGGGGCCCAACCCTCATTTCCGGCTCACGCAGACCCTGCGTGCGACGGGCCCCGCCTTCCCTCTGCTGTAGGACTCCTTCATGAGGGCCCTTCCTCGGTAGGCAATTACCTGAGTTCATATGGTTAATTGAAATATTCCTTTTCCTAGAGTTTTAATTCATCCAGCATAGTTTCAGGAGCCACAGATAATACGACCTAATTTATAATTAGGGCTTATCAAGAATCAGTTAATTTCTAGACCCCTGATTCCCAAGGAGGGAGCAGATAAGGTGGGGGCTTCTCTTCCCTTTCCAGGGAGTTGCTACCCACAAACTCCAAGAGGCACCAGGGGGGAGGGAGAACTAATTGGGAGCTGGCCCTCCATCTTGGACAATTTATTAATTGGATTATGGGAAATCTCAGGCCCCAGGCAAATCCCAAGGAGGCGCCGCTGCCTACCCTGCCTCACTGTGAGAGGATTAGGCACAAAGACACAAGACCTGAGCTCCACTCAGTCTTTCAGGAGCTGGGAACCTTTAAATAAGTCCCTGAGCACTGCGTAGTCTCAGTTTCCCCATCTATATACAAAGGCCAGGATCATTCTGCCCTCCCGGCCTCAGAACTCTCATGGGAATTCCATGTGATGATGAGCAGGTAAATTTCAGGAGCTGTCATGATTTCTTCTGGGGTCTCTGTGCCTGGTGTGGGCTTGAGAAACTACCAAAAAAGGGTGTTGCATCCCAGGAAACGGTGCCTCAGAAAAGTTGAGACTGACCAAGACCCCCCACATGCAGGAAGAGTTGGGTTTACCTTTGACCCCAGCTGTCCTTCCATCTGGTTTCTTGAGATTTCCTTTGCAGGTCCCAGGGGTATTGAACGCTAGTCCCTCTGTTGCTGACTTACTGGAAGCGCCACTTCTCCCTGGAAGCCACTCAAACATCCCCCCTCCCAGACTGAGCGTCAGAAAGGGGTAATGCAGGGACAGTGGGGCGAGCACAGCTCTGGAATCATATAGGCCTGGTTTCAAACCCTTACTCTACCCTTTACTTGCTGTGTGTCAGGATTCTTTTAACTAAAAGAATGTGACATGTGACAGAAATCTAGTTCAAATGAGCAAAGGCTAAAAAAAAATATATTAGTATATCTAAAAACTCTATGGCTTTAGGTATGGCTGGATCCAGGTGCTCAGTGATGATGACAGAGCTCTTATTCTCTCTCCAACACTTAGCTGTGATTTTCTCTATTAACTTCATTCCTCAGCAGGGTTTTACCAGTGGTGGGAAGGATGGCCATGGCCCATCCCTGGTGAGGGAGAAGGGGTAGAATGAGCCCACTCCACCGACTGAGCAGGGTTTCCATGCAGCAGGGAAGAGCGGTTCTGTAAAGAGAGGGACATGGGGGACACAAATGTCATGAAATCTGAAGCCAGTCACTCTTCCTAGCTGGTCCTCTGTTTTCTCACATGTGTAATAGTATCAAGAGCAATGTTGCAGGATTAATATACAAAAAACAATGGCATTTCTATACACTAACAATGAGGAATCCAAAAAAGAATATTAGGAAGACAGTATCATTTATAATAGTTTCAAAAAAAATAAAATAGGAACAAATTTAACCAAGGAGTACAAGACTTGAACACTAAAAACTATAAAACAGCCTGACCAGGCGGTGGCGCAGTGGGTAGAGCGTCGGACTGGGATGCAGAGGACCCAGGTTCGAATCCCACCAGCTTGAACCCAAGGTTGCTGGCTCCAGCAAGGGGTTACTCGGTCTGCTGAAGGCCTGCGGTCAAGGCACATATGAGAAAGCAATCAATGAACAACTAAGGTGTTGCAATACGCAATGAAAAACTAATGATTGATGCTTCTCATCTCTCTCCGTTCCTGTCTATCCCTCTCTCTGACTCACTCTCTGTCTCTGTAAAAAAAATAAAATAAAATAAAATAAAATTTAAAAAATAAATAAATAATAAATAAATACAACTATAAAACATTGTTGAAAGAAATTAAAGAGGACCTAAATAAATGTAGACAGCCTGCATTCATGGAAGACTTACTATCAGTAAGTAGTAATACTCACCAAATTTATCTATCCACTCAATGCAATTCCTGCAAAATCCCAGCTGCCTTTTGACACACTGATCCCAAAATTTGCATGGAAATCCAGGGAACCTACAATAGCCAAAACAATCTTGAAAAAGAAAAGTGAAATTTCAGAATTCACAACTCTAACTTGCCAATTTCAACACTTTCTACAAAGCTACAGTAATCAAAACAGGGTGGTATTGGCCTAAAGATAGCCACATACATCAGTGGCATAGAATTTAGACTACAAAAATAAATACATATATCTATGGCCAACTGTTTTAACAGAGTGTCAAGACAATGAAGAGGGGGAAGGATAGTCTTTGTAATAAATGGTGCTGGGACAACTAGCTATCCACATGTAAAAGAACAAAATTGAACCCCTACCTCACCCCTTTGCTTATAACGGATCATAAGACCTAAAACTATAAACCTCTTAGAAAACATAGATGTAAATCTTTATGACCTTGGAATAGGCAATGATTCTTGGATATGGCACTAAAAATGTAAATAACAGGAAAGTAAATTAGACTTCAAAATTTAAAAATTTGTGCTTCAAAGGACATTATCAAGAAAGTTACAAAAAGAATAGGAGATAATATTTGCAAATCATATATCTGATAAGGTATGCAGGATAGATAGAGAAATCTCATAATTCAGTCATAAAAAGATCAATAGCCCAATTAAAAATTGGGCTTTTAACCAGATATCAAAAGAGGAATATTCATTTCTGAAATGTGTATGTCTTCAAAAGAAGTTATACAAATGACCAATAGCGTGTGAAAAGATGTTCAACGGCATTAGTCATTAAGGAAAGGCAAATCAAAACCTTTGTGAGATACCATTTCACGTCCACTAGGATGACCATAAGCAAAAAAGATGGGCAATAAGAAACATTGTCGAAGGCCCGAAGAAATGGGAACTGTTCCATGTTGCCGGTAGGAAAAACTGTGCAGCTACCTAGGGAAACAGTGTAACAGCTCTTCAGAAAGTTAAACTTCGAGTTACCACATCACCCAGCAATTCCACCCTCAGCGAGTCTACTCCCAGTTGCAAGAGAATTGAGAACATGTGTCTACACAAAAACATGCACACGAATGTTCATGGCAGCATCATTCGTAACAGGCAAAAAGTGGAAATTGCCGATGTCCATCAACTGAAAATTCAATCAGCAAAATGTATTATAGCCATACGAACTGAATATTATTCAGCCATAAAGAGGCATGAAGTACTGATGCGAGCTATTACAGGGAGGAACTCTGAAAACACCATGCTAAATAGAAGAAATCAGTCGCTAAAGCCACATATCCTCATCCCATTCATATGAAGTGTCTTGATTTAACAAATCTGTACAGATAGCAAGTAGATTCGTGGTTTCCTGGGGCTCAGGGAAGGGGAGAGTGGGGAGTGACTGTTAACGGGTGTGGGGTTTCTTTGTGGGGTGATGAAATGCTCTGAGATTAAATAGTTGTACAACTTGGTAAATATTCTAAAAGCACTGACCTGTATACTTTTAAAAAATGAATTGATAAGGTAGTGGTTAATTCTATGTGTCAACGTTATCAGGACATGAGAGCTATTTGGTTAAATGTTATTGTGAGTATATTTCTGAGGGTGTTTCTGGAAGAGATCAGCATTTGAATTGATAGCCAGAGGGAAGCAATAGTCTCCCAATGTGGGTGGGCATCATCTAACCCACAGACGGCCCAACTAGAACAAAAATGCAGATGGCTGAATTCTCTCTCTCTCTCTGCCTGACTGCGTGAGCCGAGACAGCCATCTTCTCCTGCCCTTGAACTGGGACTTACACCATCCATAGGATCCTCGGGCCTTTGGACTTGGACTGGGACTACACCATTGGCTTTCCTGGGCCTCGGGCTTACAAATGGCAGATGGTGGGGCTTCTTAGCCTCCGTGATCATGGGAGCCAGTTCCTAATAGATCTCTTTTTTAATATTCCTCTTAAAAATAGACATATAAGCCCTGGCCGGTTGGCTCAGTGGTAGAGCGTCGGCCTGGCATGCAGAAGTCCAGGGTTCGATTCCCAGCCAGGGCACACAGGGGAAGCGCCCATCTGCTTCTCCACCCTTCCCCTCTCCTTCCTCTCTGTCTCTCTCTTCCCCTCCCGCAGCCGAGGCTCCATTGGAGCAAAAGATGGCCCAGGCGCTGGGGATGGCTCCTTGGCCTCTGCCCCAGGCGCTAGAGTGGCTCTGGTCGCGACAGAGCAACGCCCCGGATGGGCAGAGCATCGCCCCCTGGTGGGTGTGCTGAGTGGATCCCAGTCGGGCGCATGCGGGAGTCTGTCTGACTGCCTCCCTGTTTCCAGCTTCAGAAAAATACAAAAAAAAAAAAAAAAAATAGACATATTTACATGTATGTCATATCTCTATCTATTGGTTCTATTTCTCTGGAGTACTCTGACTAATGCAGATGGCATGTGATTTCTATCTCAATAAAGCTGTTATTTTAGAAGCTGGTATCAAAATATCCATCATAGAGGGTAATAGTGGAGAAGAAATGAATTGTTGAATCTAAAACTCCTAGCAGAGCGCTAGGCACACAGCACGTGCGAAGTGTTCGTTTTCTTTCCAAACAAATTCTCCCCACTTGCCCTGCCTCTAACCCTATTGAGCCAGTACATCCAGTTTCTAAGGTAGAACCTTGAGGCATTCCACAAAGAAGGCTGTGCTATGCTCGGCTACGCACAGAGCAGCCAGGGTCATGATTAAGATGGCTGGGCTGTTCTTCCCTGATGTTAATGAATAAGATATTCATTTCCCTAAGAATGCATCAACCTCTCTAGCAATCCTGGGAACACAGAGAGAGACAGATGCAGCTCTATTAATCCAAACAGGCCTCACATCCACTTTGATTCAAAGGTTTCATTCTGGTCACTTCCCATGAGGAGGAGGGTTTATTAGTTGGCGATGACAACCTAAGTGAACTCAGGTACTGGATGTTTGGCTAAGGATGACAGCGAGGCTATTTTAAGTCACCGGAGTTCAAGGGTATCTGCCTCAGCGCTTTTGTTTAAATTGATTTGTAGTCCTGCTCACTTGACCTTGCTGCATAAAATAGTTCCAAGGGGGAAAAATTAAAGAGCTCAATTCTCACCAAGGGAGCAGATGTGTCTCAGCCTGCCTGCCCCTCCCGCACACCACCGAACCCCTGCCCAGCTGACCTTGAGTGTGGGCTTCAACTGGGACATGGGCACCACTCAGTAGTCACAGGGGGTGGAGGATGGTCCAGCAAGGTGATCCCAGGAAAGGAAGAGGATTGCCCAAGGTCACGAAATGAGTCAGTGACAAGGTTAAGATTTTAATCCTGGTTGGTGTAACTTAAACTCCTTTCAACTCTTATAAAACTATTTAATAAGTGCCTACCACATTCCAGGTACTCTCTAGTGCTTTATATAATTATAATTCGTGCTCCCTTGAGTCCTACAACAGCCAGTGAGATTAAGTACTGTTGGTAACCCCATTTTATAGATGAAAAAAACCAAGATGCTTGTTTTTACATGGAACTTGAGTAATTTGCCCAAAAGTGGCAGAGATGGGATTTGAACCCAGGGAGTATGACACTAGAATCAGTCTCTTAGCCATCACATCATACCACCTCTATTTGCTTATTGCCCGGTGAAAGAAAATGAAATCCGATTCTACCGGGGTCTAAGCCAGACAATCCAACTGCTGCACGGTCCAGATTAACCTGGTGATTGTCGCAATCCCCAGACGACCTCCTGCAGAGCGGAGCCAGGTGGCGTCACTCTTTGGAAGGACTCTTCTGTCTTTGGAGTGTCCAAAGCGGGACTAGTTAACCAGTTGAAGGTGCTACACCTGACAGTGTCTCCTGAACTGCTCAAGTAAGCTGTTCCTTCCCCTCCTTCCCTCTGAGCAGTCAGATATCTGCACCCTTCCTTCGCTCTTTCTGCCTTTAGCTAACCAGCCTACTTGCTGGGATTTGTAACTTGGACTAGACAAAGAGAGCACTGGACTAGTATTCAGGGCATTCATGTGAAAATCCTGTATGACCTTGAGTGAGTTACTACCCTCTCTGGCCCCCAAATTCCTCATATGCAGGATGAACATAAGGATATCTGCTTTTCTTGCAGGATTCATCTGAGGATTCAGAGAACTTGCAGGACATGGGTGGGCTTTGAACTGTGAGGAGTTGTTATCACCAAGAGAGAGCCCTCTGCAAGTGATGGAGTGCAATGAGAGAAAGGGACCAGTAGGTGGCAGTGCTTCAAAGCAGCCTGTGGGATGCCTGAGGGAACTTCCTATTATATTAACCCTTCCTCTTTATCTAGCTAGATGAACCTTAACCCCCAATTCCATACGCACATCTAAAAAGGGAAACGTGAAGCTCAGAGAGCAAAAGTGCCACTTCCAAGGACCTTCCATGACACAGTGGCATAGCCAGGATCAGACCCCAGGTTGAGGTAGTCTCTGAATGTCTTCCTTCATTCAACCCCTTTTTATCCAGTTCCCACTAGCTGCAAATGCTTACATGAGAGCTTACCCATGAGGTTTACGGCTCAAGCCTGGGGGATTCCCATACAACCTGGAAGCCTGACTGACACCTCCCACTGCCTGTACTTACTGGGATAAGTACTCATTCTGCCTAAACTGGACACTGGACAGAGAGAGGGGATGGACTAGAGGCCAGGTGATCTGGTTCCAGCCCCCCGCCCGTATCAACTGCAACTTGCTATGTGACCTTGGCCAAAGCTTTTATTAGTAGGTTATGAAATCAATTTAGTGGGTATTTAATTGTAAAAGATTTTTTAAAATACTAATCTATATTTGCCATAGTACAGCTGAACATTGGTTTTTTTCCCTACTTTTATATAGGCATGCGTGAAAATCCTGTGTGTCCGTGTGTGTGTGTGTGTGTGTGTGTGTGTGTGTAATGAGTCCTGATATAAAAGGCAGTTCGTCCTGTGCATCAGAGTCTCACAGTTCTGAGAACCCCATCCAAGGTTTCTTTAATCCAGTGTCTCCTGCCCTTTGCCAACTTCTCATCCCCAGGATATACCCACGCAGGTACCTGGGTACATTTCTACTTACAGCCTCAGCAGAGGGAAGGTCCAGTACACTCATATCATCCATTATTTAACATACTGATGATATGCACAATACCATTTTATCCTCAAAGCAATCTATCACATGTGGTAGATATTCTCATCTACAGATGAGAAAACTGAGGCTTAGAGAGGCGCTGTGACTTGCCCATGGCCTCCCAGCCGGCAAGTGCTGGAGGCAGGATGTGAAGCAGGGTCAGCCTCACCGTCAGAGGTTGCTGACTCCACTGCCTTGAGCACGGAGGGCCTAGGGGGCTCCCTCTCCTAGGGAAAGCAACACCCTCTCTCACCAGCTCTTCCATTTTTCTTCTTCCAAGTCACTTTTATTTTCTCTCTCTCTCTCAAGTTTGATTGAATTTACACTTAATGAATCCAACTTTGTCATTTAGGGGATGTTGGAGCAATAAGACCTGACAAGGCCTGAGTGATGATGCAATCAGCTGCGCTGGGAGCCCTGGCGGCAGCACCCGGAGCCGGGCGCCATCCCTGCTCCCTCCCCAGAGTCCTAGTGCACAGCTCAGACTCTGGGGAAGCAGCCAGACTCCCCACAAGCATGGCTGGGCACGGGGTCCGCTTTATTTAGGCTGAGAGTTCAGAACCGGCCTTTGAGATTAGGGTGAGTAAACCAGGGTGGGGAAGGAGGGCCAGCAGGATCGGATAAGTAGGTGCCAGTTCTGCCACCTGACCGGCTTGCTCCATGCTCTTAGGCAAGTCACTTCACTTCTCTGGTCCTCAGTTCCTCCATCTGTAAAGTGGGGCAATGGTCTACGTTTGCTGTTGCTTTGTAAATGGTAGGAGGGAGGCTCAGGCTCTTATTGGAATTTCAAAGGTGGCTGTTTGACAGCAAATTAAGCTGTGTGGAAGTCCATGTCATGTTCTTTTATTTTCTGATAATAAAGGGCAGCTCTACTGTCCAAGGCCCCCCTCCTAGTGCAAAGCCGATAGGAGGAGCTCTGAGGAGGAAAGAGGGTAACAATCTTTGACACAAGAACAAAATGAAAAATCAAAATTGTGTTAAAGTGTGATCTCGCTCCTGTTAGGAAAAACAATATATGCACAGGAAAAAAGGGAGATAAACAATGTATATACAGAAAAATAGTGGCCAGGAGAATACACCCAAATGTTCACTTAAAGGTAGCGTTCTGTCGATTTCCCCTCATTCTTATCTGGAAAATTAAACCATTTCTTTTTTTTTTTTTTTTGTATTTTTCTGAAGTTGGAAACAGGGAGTCAGTCAGACAGACACCCGGATGTGCCCGATCGGGATCCACCCAGCATGCCCACCAGGGGGCGATGCTCTGCCCACCTGGGGCGTTGCTCTGTTGCAACCAGAGCCATTCTAGCGCCTGAGGCAGAGGCCACAGAGCCATCCTCAGCACCTGGGCCATCTTTGCTCCAATGGAGCCTTGGCTGTGGGAGGGGAAGAGAAAGACAGAGAGGAAGGAGAGGGGGAGGGGTGGAGAAGCAGATGGGTGCTTCTCCTGTGTGCCCTGGCCAGGAATCAAACCTGGGACTCTCGCACGCCAGGCTGACGCTCTACCACTGAGCCAACCAGGCAGGGTCTCATTTATTATTTTTATCAAAATATTTCAAAACATACATACAGAAGACTGACTAGCTCATAAGTGTTGAATTTAATGACTAATTGTGAAGATTGTGAAGTGAACTTGTCAGGAATCACCTTCATTGGCACCCCGTACATAAAAGCTTTCCACATGTCCTTCTCAACAGAACCATTCCCGTCCGGGACAGGCAGCTTGTTGCCAGTCAGCCAATCATCTTTTTGCATTTACTTTTCATTGTTTTACAGCCTACATAGGCATTCCTAAAGAATAGTTTGTCCTATTTTTGAAATTTATATAATTGGAGTTAGACTGTGTTTTGTGGGTGTGTGTCTATTGCCTTAAAATCAACACGTTTTTACAACGTATTCTTGTTTTGCTTGTGGCTCTAGTTGGTGCATTTCTGATGCTATGTAGTAATAAATTGTATGTCTGTACTGCGATTCATTTACCCATTCTGACGTTGGTGGACATCAGGGTTGCCTTCTGTATATTTTCTAATTTTTTTACAATGAACATGTCATTACAGGTGAACTGCTTTGGTGTTCAACGAAAATTTTGGAACAAATGCACAAAAAGTGATGGTATGTTTCTAATATTATTATTAAAGAAGAGTTTCAGTGGTACTAGAGGGGTGAGGCTATGAACAAAGATAGATCAAAGGGAGAATTTCCCAGATTTGCAGATTCTCCCTGGAGCTCAGAGGAGACACGCGGGTTAAAGAAGAGATTGGTGGGTGTCATCTCCATTACCTAGAAAAGCCTCAAGCATATCTGGGCGTCCCATTTAAAATAGGAATAGAGTAATATTGAAAATGAAGAAAAATTACCACAATCATGGTTTTAGATGTGTGATTAGAGAAAATTAAAATTTACAGAAAGCATTGCAGTGAAGTAGGCAAAGCAATTAACTAGGAGTCAGAGGAGCTGAGTTTAACTCCCTACTCTGTCGTCAGTGAGCAGTGTGGCCTCGAAATAGCCATTCTAACTTCTCAGAGCCTCAGTTTTCTTATCTGTAAAATTGGACTAATCCGTCAAAGGGTTGGTCAAGTGACTGAGTTTTGTAAATGTCAGTATCAATGCCAGGGATTTTAAATGAAATCACAGGACAGAAAGCAGATCTTTCAGAATGTCCATTCCCTAACATATAACATCCATTTCCTTGCTGTCTATCACCGAGGCTCAGAAGACAGGGAGAGTAGACCACTGTTAATTATTAGGACTCTGACTTACTTAATTGGGAAGGCTGGGAGCCAGAGCAAGAATAGGAGGCTCCCTGCTATCTTGTCAGCGCCACAAGGAAGGGAAGGTCAGGCTGTGCCAATCACATAACTGAGACTCCATTGTGAAAGCATAGAACTAACAACAGTATTTTCTAATCAAACTTTGGAAGCATATTCTTCATGCTCCTCATCTTTTTTTTTTTCTTTTTTTTTTTTTTTGCATTTTTTTTGCATTTTTTTGAAGTTGGAAACGGGAAGGCAGTCAGACAGACTCCCACATGCGCCTCACTGGGATCCACCCAGCTCGCCCACCAGGGGGCGATGCTCCGCCCATTGGGGCATCGCTCTGTTGCGACCAGAGCCACCCTAGCGCCTGAGGCAGAGGCCACAGAGCCATCCTCAGCGCCCGGGCAAACTTTGCTCCAATGGAGCCTTGGCTGCAGGAGGGAAAGAGAGAGACAGAGAGGAAGGAGAGGGGGAGGGGTGGAGAAGCAGATGGGCACTTCTCCTGTGTGCCCTGGCCAGGAATCGAACCCAGGACTCCTGCACGCCAGGCCGACGCTCTGCCACTGAGCTAACCGGCCAGGACCTCCTCATCTTTTTGATCAGAGATTTTCCCGAAAAGTTAATATAGATTTTAAACTCTCCTGAAATCCCACAGAGGTCCAGGAAGGCCTGGCTCCAACCATGCATTTGAGCAGAGTTCCTGACCGTTTTATTTCTGAGATGTTCACCTTCTTGACATTTTGAGGAAACCCATAGATTTCTTCTCAGAATAATGTTTTTAAAAGAAAATAATACATATAAGACCTGGCCAGATAGCTCAGTTAGTGGGAGCATCTTTCCAGGGCACCGAGGTTCGATGGTTGGTTTGATTCCCCAATCAGGGCACATACAGGAGAAAAAAGAATTCATACATATTTAAATGCATATATATTTTTGATGAAAATATAGGATTGCAAAGAAAATCAATTATATTGAAATATGGTTTTCAACATTAAATGAACAAATACAGAAAATAGTAATAGATGTGTTTCTTTACTCATGCATTAAATAACAAACTCTAGCAACAGGTCTAACAGCTAACATGGTTTTGAAATAGTGAGGAACCTGAGTGATATTTTAAGATACCTGCGACAGCTGCATTGTGATAGGAAAACATCTGGGATTTTTATTGGTGACATGTTACCGTTCTGCTAATGTGACTGGTTTGCTGCCTACATTCAGAAGGAAAGAAAACACTAAATCTCAGTTACGAAATGAGTGAAAATAAAGAAAAACAGATAGGTGTCCTCACCCATCCAACTTTACAGACCTCCTGAATTTTAACCATCTGTCAGGTTAAGAGCCCCTGCAGGTGTTTGAAACTGTTTCTGTTTATAATGAAGTGGCCTATAACTGTTTCACTCGGTCTTTTTTACAAACACACGAGCACACGCAAAGAATCAGCCACCTATGGAGCCCAAGGTGGTGAAGGGGTAAGGGCAGGGTAGAGCCAGGGACAGGGAAGGTCTTGTGGTATTAAAGAACCTCTGTGAGCTTAAATGTTTGGGTCAGATCCTCCCCCCCCCCCCCAGTGGCCTCTCTGACACCACAGCCCACAAATCCATACCACAGTACACACTGGACCACCCGACAACAGGGCTAAAACAGGGCATTCTAAGACCACAAGAAGTCACTCAGCTAGTGCCCAGAGGTAAATTCTGTTTTGGATGCTTTATAAATTAAAACATACACACACACACACACACACACACACACACACACACACACACACACTGAAGACCAATGTCCTAAGCTGACTGC
This sequence comes from Saccopteryx leptura, assembly GCF_036850995.1. Classification (NCBI taxonomy): domain Eukaryota; kingdom Metazoa; phylum Chordata; class Mammalia; order Chiroptera; family Emballonuridae; genus Saccopteryx; species Saccopteryx leptura. The sequence continues at coordinate 21,003,669 of NC_089504.1, read as the reverse complement.
TTTAGGTCTAGAAAACAGATGTCCCTCCACCACCTCCACCACACACACAAACCCTAAGGAAATTGGTAGGCAGCAAAGAAAGAAAGATAATAGCAGGAACGAACAAATTAGGAAGCACAAAAACAGTGAAATCGATAAATAAAACCAAGAGCTGATTCTTTGAGAGAGCTAATAATAAAGACCAACTTCTAGCAAATATAATCAAGAAAAAAAAAGGCCCAAATGAAATAAAAAACGAAGAAGTGATTACAATGATGCATCAAAAAGATTAAAAATATTGAGGGGGTGACATTGTACATAATTATTTAGCAAATTTGTTTGAAATGATCAATTAAACAGACAATAGTCTACAAAAGGATAAAATAATACAATACAGTTCATACAATAAGCAATGTAGGTTAGATCAGCAAATGAGAAAGACTCTGAGGAAATGAAAAATTTATTAAAGAACGACCCTCCCCACCCCCTGAAAAGACCATTTGTACCCAACCCAGGGTCCCTGGAGAAATCTAGCCAAATGTTACAGAACAATGCATTTCCATGTTATGTGAATTATTCTTTAACATAGGGAAAATGTGTATGAAAAAGAAACTGCTAATTCATTTTGCAAGGCAAATGCAGTCCTGATTTTAAGCCTTGATAGAGAATTTTTTTTTAAGGAAACAGTATCCAATATCATTTGAGAGCACAGTCCCAGCAAACAGTGTTCAGCAGCACATTAAGAAACAAAAAACACCATGACCACAAAGGCTTTCTCCAGCAATGCAAAGAAAGTTCAGCACAACACAACACCAGATCAATAGATTAAATAATATGAACCATATGATCATCCTAATGGATGCCAAAGAACGCATTTCAAGAGATGTCAAAACATTTTTAAAAATAGAAATAGAATGATATTTCCTTAACATAAAAATAAGATCCATTAAAAACCAAGCCAGTATCCTTTTTTTAATGGAAAAACGTTAAATATTTTTCTATTGGAAAGGGGGACAAGATAAAATAAGCTATCACCATTATTATTAAATATTATATTGATATATTTTGCTGATGTGATAAGACACGAAAAAAAACGTAAGTATAGTTATTAGAAAGACAGAAAACTTCATTAGATGATGACATGATTATATTATTTAAAAATTTTATGTTCTCATTAACCACCATTAGCAGTAATACAGAAGTTCAATAATTGGCTAGATATGGATACACAGTAGGTATTTTTTTAAATCAATAACTTTTTTAAATAAATGCAATAACAAGACAAATTTTAAAATGAGATCAAATTTATTATTAAATATAATTAGTTATTTATTAAGATATTAAAATGGCACACCAAAATATTTCAAATGTCCTTAGAAAGTGTAATAGAAAATTTGAATAATATAAATGCATGTGTTTCTCAACAGAAAGTTTAAATACTTCAATTTTCCGATTTCCCAATTCAAGATCCTCTCAAAATAATGCCAAACGATTTTTTACAGAATTTGACAACATGCATTTTTGAAAAGTACAGGCAAAATAAAAAGGAACATGCTAATAAAAGAGCAAAGAGAATAGATAACTTTTAAATAAATCATTAAAGAACAATAACGAAACGATGTGGTAGTAGAGCAAATTAGATCTTAGATTGATTAAATCAAAGGTCCAAATGCAGACATGATGATATACGAGAATGTAACATATAAAAAGGGTGTCACAAAATGATAGAGGAAAGAATCACTGTGTAATAAAAGAGTTGAATGGTAAGTAAGCAGAGAAATTAGTTTAGGTCTACATTTAAAAATAAATTTCTGATTCTAAATCAATTTTTTAAAATTATAAAAAAAAAAACAATGAAACATAAAGTGGTGTATTTATCCCATCTAAGCAATAATTATAATAGTCATGAATAGAAGACATAGGAGAAATTAGAAAGAAGAAAAAGAGACAGAATAAGCTATGTTAAAATGCTAAATAGCCTGACCTGTGGTGGCGCAGTGGATAAAGCGTTGACCTGGAATGCTGAGGTCACCGGTTCAAAACCCTGGGATTACCTAGTCAAGGCACATATGGGAGTTGATGCTTCCTGCTCCTCCCCTCTTCTCTCTCTCTCTCTCTCCTCCTCCTCCTTCTCTCCTCTCTAAAGTGAATAAATAAAGTCTTTAAAAAATAAATAAATAAATAAATAAAACAGTGGTTCTCAACCTGTGGGTCGCGACCCCGCTGGGGGTCGAACGACCAAAACACAGGGGTCACCTAAATCCATCGGAAGTAAGAACCGCTGTTAAAAAAAAAAAAAAAAAAAAAAAAAAAAAAAAATGCTAAATGTATGCATACACTAACTGAGAGGAAAAATACACTAGGGAAAAGATTCGTATCAAGTGGATTCTTTACTATTTTTTAAAATTTGACATTTTTGAGAATTGAAAGAAAGTTAGGACTCTTGCACATGTACATAGATAGTCATACATACATAGACACACAGGAACACACATTCACACTGACACATACAGACATACACAAACATAGATACACATATATAAATGGTAGGTATACTTGTGTAGGGCTGATGGACTTCCTAAGCCTGTCCTTGGTCCCAAGGTTAAGAATACCACATCTAGACAGAAACAGAATACACTAAAATATGTAAGAACACCCCAAAGCCAAATAAATGAGCAAAAGGTATGACCTAACAACTTACTGAAAAGGAAATAGAAATAGTAAACACAAAGACAAATGATCAATAGGAATAAAATATGCTCCAAATTTTGAATACTAAATTATCAAATTGGTATGAAACTGATTTTAAAAAGCAAACTAATGCTGATAAGGTTTCAGGAAAAATGCCACATTGCTGGTCTCTTTTTAAAAAGTAACTTGGCCCTGGCCGGTTGGCTCAGTGGTAGAGCATCGGGCCTGGCGTGCAGAAGTCCCGGGTTCGATTCCCAGCCAGGGCACACAGGAGAAGCGCCCATCTGCTTCTCCACCCCTCCCCCTCTCCTTCCTCTCTGTCTCTCTCTTCCCCTCCCGCAGCCGAGGCTCCATTGGAGCAAAGATGGCCCGGGCACTGAGGATGGCTCTGTGGCCTCTGCCTCAGGCGCTAGGATGGATCTGGTTGCAACAGAGTGACGCCCCAGAGGGGCAGAGCATCGCCCCCTGGTGGGCGTGCCAGGTGGATCCCGGTCGGGCTCATGTGGGAGTCTGACTGCCTCCCCATTTCCAGCTTCCGAAAAATGCAAAAAAAAAAAAAAAAAAAAAAAAAAAAGAAAAGAAAAGTAACTTAATATACCTAACAAGAGCCCAGGAACATCAATACTTTTCGACCTAATTACCCTTTTTCTGGGAATTCATATTCATGAAAGAAATCTGAGGACCGAAGCTCCTCAAAGATGTTCACCACACTGTTTATGAGTTGTGTTAGTGTGAAGTAGAACCCTTTAAATATTACAAGAAAGGGCAGGGGGACAGCTAGACAGTTTGGGGACTCCACATAACGGAATAATGTGCCATTAAAATGAAAATGATGAAAATAAAATGATATAATATGTTAAATAAAAAGTAAAATAGGCCTGACCTGTGGTGGCGCAGTGGATAAAGCATCGACCTGGAATGCTGAGGTCGCCAGTTTGAAACCTTGCACTTGTCTAGTCAAGGCATATGTGGGAGTTGATGCTTCCTGCTTCTCTCTCTCTCTCTCTCTATCTCTATCTCTATCTCTATCTCTATCTCTATCTCTCCTCTCTAAAATGAATAAATAAAAAATAGTAAAATAAACTGTATAGTTTATATGATAGAATGGTGGTGAATGACAAATGTTTTTTAGTTTCCCTTAATATTATACATAAAAAGTTATATTCTATGCTAAGAATGGAGAGAAAATCATATCATGATAGAATCTGAGAAAGGGAGGGATCTTAGGGAGCTTATGGGCTGTGACACAAATCTAGGACTCCTGACTTAATCTAATTGCGCACACGAGCCATTTGAGACAGGCAGGACTCTAGGAACTTCTGTGATAAATTGAGTTCCTTTTGCTTCCTTTCTCTCTCCCTTTTCTTTTATTTCCTTCCTTTCTTTCTCTCTTGCTTTCTTTGTCTTTCTTTGGAGGAGTAAGTGATTCTTACACTTTGGGATCATTATTCAAGATTACCACCTCCCCAAATCCTATTAAACTCATAAAGCATTCAAAAATATCTGTGTCAATATTGGTATAAACAAACTCCAAATGAGGGCAATTAAACTCCTCACACCTTGTAATGCAGTGCTCCTCTAGGATACAAGCTCCCCATCTGTCTTCTTCTATCACTGAATCTCTAGCATCCAGAACAATATTTGGCACAAAGCAACTGCTCAATAAATGTCACATGGTTGGATGGATAGATGGATAAATGGATGGATGGAAGGATGAGACAAAGGACACACCTAAGAGGCAAAGAGAAGCAAGCCTGAAAACCCTAAACCTTTGGGCATATCATCACAGCTGTGGAGGTTCATATTGTGGTTAAGAGGGGCAAATCAAAAGACATGAAATTTCTACGCTCAGATATTAAAAACAGACCCACACTCAGAATGACAGTACCTACTGCACCTTTCTCTGAGGTGCACTAAAAGATGGTGCACTAAGCTGAGATGGATAATCAGACTGGCTAGAGAAGAGGCACGGTTTCCCCTGCTAACTCAGATAACAAAAGCAAAATATGTTCAACTGAACCCTGAATGTCCCTGTTCTGTGAGGACTTTTGCAATTCCCATGGGCATCTCGACCTTAAACTTCATCTGGATGCCTAGAATCCGGGGCTATTTGAAAATGATCCAAGAGGCAGTAAGTGTGAGCCGATTTCAAGCCCAAGAACGACTTGCAGCACTGTGTCCGTCATGCTTACACGGAGAGGGGGTGAAAGGACTGCCTTGCCAATGGTTACAAACTACACTGCCTGAGAAACTGAATGCCAGTGCCCTGACTGGCCAACCAAACCCCCAGAAACATAAAGTTTCTCTTTTTCTGTACATTTGAGATGAAAAGAACTGAACTTGTTTCTCCTCTGACAGACTTCATTTCCAAACCCAGACCTGCCTCCAAAGAGTAGGTAAAACAAGAACAATCATCAAATTGTTATGTTCACTAGTACAAAACAAGCAATTAATTTGGATATAAAATCTGAACAAATGTTTCCTAATGACATAGACTTACTTGAAGAAACAGAAGGAAATATTTTAATATCAAATTTATATTTTTATGAGATTAGAGGATATATTGCATTTATGAAAAGATAATTATCTGAGATAAGACAATTTTACTTTAAGATGAAAACCATGATTACAGAATTTTTAAATGAAGTAGAGGCAGTGAAGAGTATATTAAACATTGAAGAAAACTGCATTAATAATTTAAATTGTCTGTTGAAAAATATCTAGAATTCAGAGAGAAGCGTAGTGAGATGAAAGAAGATGAGCAGAAACATCAGAGTAAATCTAAAAGCAGCAATAACAGTTTGAGAAAAAGCACTCACCAAAAGCAGATACAATTAATTAAAACAATCCACATCCAGACATATACTGGTGAAATTGTCAAATGTCAGACATACAGGCAAGGAGCCAAAAATTAAGAGGGTTTGAATTTTAAAAATAGGATCAACCAAAATAAAAATAAGAGTACATAACAACTAAAAGAATAGAAAAAAAAAAGAAAGTAGATAATGTGAAAAATCTAACCAAAGACTGGAGGAAAAACCAGCAACAAGAAACAGCATACGCCTGACCAGGCGGTGGCGCAGTGGATAGAGCATCGGACTGAAATGCAGAAGACCCATCCCAGATGGGATGTTCGAGACCCCGAGGTCACCAGCTTGAGCACGAGCTCATCTGACTTGAGCAAAAAAAGCTCACCAGCTTGGACCCAAGGTCGCTGGTTCGAGCAAGGGGTCACTCGGTCTGCTGAAGGCCTGCCGTCAAGGCACATATGAGAAAGCAATCAATGAACAACTAAGGTGTTGTAACGAGAAACCAATGATTGATGCTTCTCATCTCTCTCCATTCCTGTCTGTCTGTCCCTATCTATCCCTCTCTCTGACTCTCTCTCTCTGTCCCTGAAAAAAAAAAAAGAAACAGCATAAAATACAATGACAGAATTAAGAAAAAAGATATCAGTCATCACAATAAATATAAACAGATCAAACTTCTCTATCAAAAGAGAAATATGATCATATTCAGTCTAAAAGAAAACTCCAGTTAAAATAATAATGTTTAAAATAAAGGCATGGGTAAAATAATATCCTATAAGGCAACTGTTAGTCTGCAAAAGGAATACAGGGACAATATTAACATAAAAAGTAGGTGATGGGTACACAATGTGATGAATAGTTCACATGCTATGGAGATGTTACCTAAAACATGTGTGTTCCTGTGGATCAATGTCACCCCATTAAATTTAATTTCTAAATAAAAAATAAACAGTAGAACAAAAAACAGAATTGAGTGGGATAGGGCTAAATTACAATGGGGAACAAAATTTTTGTTGCATCCACAAAAACACTTGTTCTTACCTAATTCGAGTGTGCTGATCTCAAATCTGACATTAGTATTTCTCTGTAAGCTACAGTTTTTTTATTTTATTTATTCTTTTTTTTTTTAGAGAGGAGAGAGAGAGGGAGAGAGAGACAGAGGAGAGAGAGACAGAGAAAGAGAAGGGGGGAGGAGCTGGAAGCATCAACTCCCATATGTGCCTTGACCAGGCAAGCCCAGGGTTTTGAACCAGCGACCTCAGCATTTCCAGGTTGACGCTTTATCCACTGCGCCACCACAGGTCAGGCCAAGCTACAGTTATTTTGCAATTCAAGATTTTAGGTTTTCATCTTATTGTAAAATTTTCAACATTTAGTTTAACATAATGAAGTAGAATGTCTTATTAGGCATCATCTTTGTGAAAATATAATAATTTATATAATGCAGTAAATATACTAATACACTAAAAGATATGATTGCATCAGAATTTGTCTACAATTTCAAAATAGAGCATATTAAACACTTATTTTAATCATAAAATTTGCGCAAAACTTATTTAAATTCTATTCAGGCAAAATTTGCGTTTGTAGCTCTTGCATTTGTGTACTTGTTGAGGACAATCTCGTTTGATGCTCCAGCAGTAGTCTGCTCATCACTAACAGCTCCAAGATTTTCGGGAAACTTATCAAGGTGACTGTTCAGGAAGTGAATCTTAGTGCTCATGTTACAGCCAATGTCATGGAAAGTCAACAGCATCCTTTGAACCAGAAGTTCATAGTTCTCTGCTTTTTTGTTGCCAAGGAAGTTCTTTGTAACTGCCACAAAAAACTGCCACGCTGCTTTCTCTTCCTTATTCATCTTCCTGGAAAATTCTTCATCACGTATGAGGGTTCGAATTTGAGGTCCATTGAATACACCTGCTTTTATCTTCTTGAAAGACAAGGCAGGAAAAGCAGAAATAATATGTTGAAAGCATTAACTTTCTCTATTCAAAACCTGAACAAACTGCTTCATTAAGCCAAGTTTGATGTGAAGTGGGGGGAAATGATCCTGTCTCGATTAACTGCAGGTTCATTCACAATATTTTGCATCCCTACTTCCAGAGCTTCACGTTTCAGCCACTTCTTCTCTGTCCAGTGTTTCTCCCCAGCTCGGCTGTCCTACAAACACAGAAAGCAAGGATACTTCGTGAAACCTCTCTGTTGTCCTAGCAGGAAATTTACCATTTTAAGATCCATACAAATGACCCAGTTATGCTCCTCATACTTCAGAAAGTCGAGGACAATTTTTATGTCATTATAATCTCGCAGATGAGTTGAATAACCAATAGGAACCACTGAAAATAGGCAATACATGCACATGTCACAAATGATGAAATATTGCGCCTTTGACGTTGAAGTGTGTAACAGCCACATATATAACAGAAGGAGTCAGGACTATTCTTACATTTACGCCTACTCGAAGAAGCCATGATTCAATCTTAAAATAAAATAAGAGAATGTTTTTATAAGAGGGTGATACTGATTTTTTACATTTAAAAACAACTACAATTATGTAAAAGTGATGTTTGTAAAACATTAATTGCCTTGTGGTTATGTTCAATCCAAGAGTTGTTGCCCTTTAATTTAAAAACCAATGCATGCCATTAACTGTAACAAAAAGAAATTAAAATTGCATAAAAACTAGAGCATTCACCAAAAAACAGATTTCAGTTTTGGAATCAGTGATGCAGAAATATATAGAAATAGTTCTAAAACCTCATGCAACAGAAAATGAAAAAAAAATTGTTCCCTAGTGTTATTTGATGAAAGTAAAATTCTCATTTATGATGTCATGAACTTTAGGCACTAAATAACATGGCATTGGAATACATCAAGCAAATAATCATGCTGAGAGGGTTTACAAACACTACTCTATCCACACTTTCATTATCCACACTTTCATTTCTGATTATGGAGTAACTGGAATCAAACTAGTCCCCCTGTCACAGATATCTAGAAAACTGAAGAGAATATGTGAAGTAACTGTTTTCAGGTAAGTCTCACATCCATAAAAAAATTACCAGCTATGTAAAAAAGAAGAAAAATACAACCAACAAGGATAAAAATCAATGAATTGAAACTGACTTAGAGTTTATATTAATGAGTATACATAGACATTAAAATAGTATTATAACTGTAGTTCATGCATTCAAGATGCTAGATAAAATAGAGTAGTTAAGTGCACACATGGTAGATACAAAAATGACCCAAATCAACTTTCTAGAGATGAAAATTACAGTATCAGTGATGACACATACAATGGTTGGGCTAACAGCAGATTGCATTAAAAAATTGGAAGCCCTGGCTGGGTGGCTCAGTGGATAGCATGCCATCCCAGTGCACCTGGATTGTGTGTTTGACCCCTGCTCAGGGAACCTATAAGAAGCAATTGATGAGTGCACAACTAAATGGAATAACTAAGTGGAACAATGAGTGATGCTTCTCTTTCACTCTCTGCCTTCCCTTCTCTCTCTCCCTTCTCTCTCTCTCTTTCTCAAATCAATGGGAAAATATTCTTAAAAAGATTCATGGAGTTGAAGACACAGCAATAGAAACTATCCAAAATGAAAACACAGAGAATGCATTTTATAAAGTTGGTATTACTCTTCTAAAACAGAAAAAAAGTAAAAGAGAAAACTACAGAACAATATGCCTTCATAAATAAAGCTTAAGTCGAGAATGAAATAAGATTGTAATTGTAGGCTAGAAAATAATAATGATAACACCATGTATCAAAATGTATGGGACTCTGAAGTAATACTCAGAAGATAATAATTTTTTAAAAGATTTTATTCATTTTAGAGAGGAGAGAGAAAGAGAGAGAAGGGAGGAGGAGTAGGCAACATCAACTCCCATATGTGCCTTGATCAAGCAAGCCTGGGGTTAAGACAGTTGAAGAACATATAGTTCCCAACTTCAAAACTTAATAGAAAGCTACAGTAATCAAGACAGTGTTACTGGCATAAGGAGAGACATATAGATCAATGGTAGAGAATTGAGAGTCTAAAAATAAACCCATACATCAATGGTCAATTGATTTCAATAAGGGTGCCAAGAGAATTTAATAAGGAAAGAGTAGTCTTTTCAACAAATGGTGCAGGAATAACATGGATAAGAATGAAGTTGGACCCTTACTTTACACCCTATAGAAAAAATTGAATCAAATGGATCAAAAAGAAAATATAAAGCTAAATTATGAAGCTATTAGAAGAAAACATGTGCAAACTTTGTAATATTAAGTAATATTTTCTAGATATAACATCAAAATCTTAAGTGATCAAAAAAATAAATAAATTGGACTTCATCAAAATTTAAAATGTTTATGTTTCAAAAGAGACTATCAAGAAATTGAGAAAAGACAACCCACAGAATAAGAGAAAATATTTACAAATTCTATAATCATATATCTGATAACTAACTTATATCCAAAATATATAAAGAACTTTTTTATATAGTCAACAGTAAAAATACAAATAACCAAATTTAAAATAACCCAATAAGCAAACGATGTGAATAGGCACTTCTCCAAAGAATATATATTTTAGGGAAATGTTAATAGAAACCACAACGAGATACTACTCCACACCCACTAGGATGGCCATAATTTAAAAGACACACAGCCCTGTCCAGATAGCTTCTTTGATTGGAGCATCGTCCAAAAGTGCAGAGGTTGTTGGTTTGATCCCAGGTCAGGGCACATACAGGAACAGATCTATGTTCCTATTTCTCTCTCTCTCTAAAATCTATAAATAAAAATAAAATAAAATAAAAACTAAATAAAAGACACACAATAAAAAGTGTTAACAAGAATGTGGAGAAATTGGAATCCTCATATACCGCTGAAAGTAATTAGTCTTGCATTTTCTCAAAAGATTAAACATAGAGTTGCCATATGATCCAGCAACTTCACCTCTAGGTATATACCCATGTGCTCACACTAAAAACTTGTACATGAATGTCCACTGTTATTCATAATAACCAGAAACCAGAAACAACTCAAGTGTCCATCAAAGGTGAATGGATAGGAAAAGTGATATATCCATATAATGGAATATTATTTGTTCATGAAAAAGAATATATTCTAAAATATTGACAAATCTTGAAAATATTATGCTAAATGAATAAAGATAGACACGAAAGACCATGTGTTATATAATCCCATTTGTATGAAATACCTAAGATAGGCAAATCCATAGAGACAGAAAGTATATTAGTGGTTTCCAGGGGTTGGAGGGGAGGGAACAATGGGGAGTGACAGCTTAATTAGTGCCAGATTTCTCTTTGGGTTGATAAAAATGTTCTGGAAATAGATAGTAGTGATGGTTGTGAGACTTGTGACTATATTAAAAACAAGTGAATAATGTACTTTAAAAGGGTGAGTTTTATGGTATTTAATTATCTCTCAATAAAGACATCTGCATTATTAGGAATAATAAAGCAGTTTTAACCAAAGAGCTAGAGAAAAAAAATGTTATTTGTAAGCACATATTACATGGAAATTACAAAATACAATGCCTCCCAAATTGAAAATTTTAACGAACTACATTATGTGTAAGAATATACTTTCCCAAAATCAACTCAAAAAGAAGTAGGAAACCGCCCTGGCCGGTTGGCTCAGTGGTAGAGCGTCAGCCTGGCATGCAGAAGTCCCGGTTTCGATTCCCGGCCAGGGCACACAGGAGAAGCGCCCATCTGCTTCTCCACCCCTCCCCCTCTCCTTCCTCTCTGTCTCTCTCTCTCTTCCCCTCCCGCAGCCGAGGCTCCATTGGAGCAAAGATGGCACCGGGTGCTGGGGATGGCTCCATGGCCTCTGCCTCAGGTGCTAGAATGGCTCTGGTTGCAACAGAGCGACACCCCAGAAGGGCAGAGCATCACCCCCTGGTGGGCGTGCCGGGTGGATCCCGGTCGGGCGCATGCGGGAGTCTGTCTGACCGTCTCTCCCCGTTTCTAGCTTCAGAAAAATACAAAAAAAAAAAAAAAAGAAGTAGGAAACCTGCATAGACTAGAAATCAGCTGAATTTGAGATGGTTGTCAAAGAGTTTACCAAGAAGGTACTAAATCTATATTGTTTCATTGGTAGACATTTCAAACTCAAGTGTGATAAAACATACACACACAGAAAAGAAAACTAATAACCAGTCATGCTTTGGGTTACGGATAGAAAATCTCTTTAAAGAAATAAAAGAATGATTGAGTCCAGATGTACATTAAAAAAAATAATACACCACCACCAAAAAGGGCTCATTATGAGAACAGAAGGTCAATTTCAATACTCAAAATTCACTATTATAACTAATCATATTAATATGTCAAAGATGGGAAACCATATTAAAACTCTTTATATACTTATGAGATAATACTTATGCAATTTGATTTTTCAAAACCTACATCAAATCAAATGTCATCTTTATGCTTAATGACAAAGCACTGGAAACATTATGATTAAAATCAGAAGACAACAGGACCCTCAATTATCATTACTTAACTTCATTATATTAGTGCCTGCTGAGGCAATTAGATGATAAACTGTAACAAAAACATGGGATATATTCAAATATTTAACAAGGAGTTTAGTAATATATACTAATATGGGCACTAAAAATGTTAAAAATTTAGTCCCTTTTACTTTCCAAGGAAACTAAGCTCTCCAGATCATAAACGGTGCTTGCCAATTAATAGCAGTTGTAGTTAAGTTTTTTCATCAAATTGTGCTAATAATGTCCAAGCCACTTGTCGATTTTTAGGAATTGTTGGTGCAGCTTTTAAAATTGCATCCAACACTGATTAAATGATGCCTTCTCTGAGCTATAATTTGACACACAAGCCACACCAAATTCTTTCAAGAACTTACCATTAATTGGTAGTCAGTGAGTGATGTGGTAAACAAAAATCTCTTAAGGTCCAAAATATTGCTCATAGATATGACTTATCTCTTAGCTTCTGCAGAATTTATAACAATTAATCTAGAATTGTTCTAGCCTTGAAAATATTTGGCTTTCTATATAGTTAATATCTATTATCAAATAAGCCACAAAATTGTTTACTATATATAATATTGCATTTAGTTACAAAAATAATTTATCAATCTTTATTTAGTTTTAATTCACAGGCTTCATAAACACTATATGGCCAAATAATGGCCAATGCAAGATTAATAATTTTATAAATTAATTTTATTAAACTTTATAAACACATTAAAGAAAAAATTTTAATAAAAATTATTATTTTAACTTTTGTCATCATATGGTGGATGCATTTTTGATAATTTATCGATTTAATATATGTTTAAAGTAATACTTTATCCTATTTAAAAGGGTATAGTCCTTTATTTCTATAAAATCTTCATTTTCCTTTAGTTTTATATGTATAAAATTTTTCTAATTTGGGGGCATTAAACTGTTCACTAGAATTAAGAAAACTTTCTTAGCTTAAAGAGAAATCTCTTTTTTAAAAAGGGCAATTTTCCAGATGTTAGCTCTTATTACACAATTTTTGTTCAATTGATAAACTTGATATAAATCTCAAACGGCTTTTGTAATTCTAGCATCATGGCCCAAGCACTATAATTTTTATTGTCTCAATTCCCAAATCTTCAGCTATATTATAAATTTTTCCTGACATTATATGATAAATATAAGAAAACATTTACAATGACTTACTTGCTCTATACATTTTATTGCATTACCCAGGGATGATTGCGTTCAGTGACTTGGACAGTGCCAAATTAAAACATCCAAAAAATTTCCCAAATTTTGGCTGAAACTGTCTCTACTCCTAGCTATGCACAGACACTGTTTATATAAAATCCAATAAGGTTTTCAAGGAAATATTTCTCACTGAAACCATTTTTCTCAAGTGTCAACGATAAATTTTGATAAATTATTTCAGATGTTGCTCTTTCTTGCTTCATGAGATCAACAAAAACCATTAAATTATCTTCAAAGTCCTGAATTTCAAATTTTGAGTAAATTATTAAAACTATTTTATATGAAACAGTTAAGGCTTCATCAATAATGATTCAAATTTTACTGCCTTGATTTATACATTTTCCAAAAAGTTATTTTCTCATAGCAGTAGATAAATATTTTGCAAAAAGTAAGTTCATAAATTTAGATTGCTATAAGTCTGTATGGATATTGCTCTTTTTTGAAGGTCTATTAAATATTTTATGTTTAACAATGTTCAATTATTTTTAACCATACAGATGGGATTTTCTAGAAGTTTTTCATTTGCTTTATCAATATTTTGACTTTTTTCAGAAGCTTTTATTATTGCCAATGCTTTATACATAAAACTTATTTTAATATCTTTATAATTTTTTCATCAATAAGAGGAGTTTTTCTTTATTTAAACCATGAGTTTTAACAGAACACATTGCCTTTCTTAGGAAATGTGGAGGTATTGCACTTTCATTTTTTTGTGTGTGTGTGGCAGAGACAGAGAGAGTCCGAGAGAGGGACAGATAGGAACAGACAGGAAAAAAGAGAGACGAGAAACAATTCTTCGTTGTGGTTCCTTGGTTCTTTAGTTGTTCAATGATTGATTTCTCATATGTGCCTTGACCAGGGGGCTACAGCAGACTGAGTGACCCCTTGCTCAAGCCAGCGACCTTGGGCTCAAGCTGGTGAGCCTTGCTCAAACCAGATGAGCCCACGCTCAAGCTGGCAACCTCAGGGTCTCAAACCTGGGTCCTTCACATCCCAGTCCAATGCTCTATCCACTGCGCCACCGCCCAGTCAGGCTGCACTTTCAAATTTTATTATACAACTTTTGAGTCACGTTTAAACACTAACAATATAAAGTCAGTTATACTATTTTTTATTGAAATAACAGGCCCTGGCTGGTAGCTCAGTGGATAGAGTATCGGCCCAGCATATGGACATCTCAGGTTCAATTCTCAGTCAGGGCACACAGAAGAAGTGGCCATTTGCTTCTTCCCTCTCCCTTTTTCCCCTTCTCTCCCTCTTCCCCTCCCATAGCCAGTGGCAGTTGGGTTCAAGCATGGCCCCAGGCACTGAGGATAGCTCTGTTGAAGCGCTTTAGCCTCAGGCACTAAAAATAGCTCAGTACTCAAGCATTGGCCCCAGATAGGTTGCCGGATGGATCCTGGTTGGGGTGCCTGTGAGAGTCTGCCTCACTATCTCCCTTCCTGTCACTGAGAGAGAGAGAGAGAGAGAGAGAGAGAGAGAGAGAGAGAATCAAGTTGTTTTTATTTCATTTACACAAATTATTTTATTTTGTATTGTTTTTTACAAAGTATCAAAATATATCCATGATTCTGGTTTCTACATAGTAACAGAAACTATCCCTGGTGTGGTTTATTATTAATATCATTTCTTTATTTTTCCATAGTCAGAAGTTTCATATTTATAATATTTAAAAAGAACATTAAGAAACTTATCCAAACTCCTCTGTATCTTTACTCTGGGATTTATTTTTACTATTGAATTATAAAGCCTCAAATTTAAAAACATCAGAACACTGCACAGTTACTACTTACACAATAAATTATAGCATACTGAAAATAAAACCTAAGTTAAAACTAAACGATTTAGAAGCAGGGACAATTCCATAATTTGGGCATGGTAATAAATTGGGACTCTTTTAAAGCAGTGCCTCTCAAATTGTTTGGTCTCAGAGCCGTTTTACAGTGTTAAAGATTATTCAGGAAAGCTGGATCTTTGTTTATGGGAGTTCTATCTATTAATGCTTATGATATTAGAAAACTTTACATTTTTGTAGTTATTTAGTTAAGTATAACAACAACAAACCTATAGAATGTTAACAGAAATAACATTTTAATGAAAATGACTGTAGTTTCCAAAATAAAAAAAATAGTGAAAGAAGTGTCATTGTTTTTACATTTTTGCAAATCTCTTTAATGTCTGGCTTAATAGAATTCAGCTGGATTCTGAGATCGGCTTCTACGTTCAATCTGTTGTGATATTGCACACCATATAGCCTCTGAAAAACTTGACTTAACTCTTATGAGAATGAGAGTGAAAAAGGCAAATGATGTCTTAGTATCAATATTATTCTTAAATGTTTTGTCCCCATAAACTCCTGAAAGGGTCTCAGAGATCCCCAGAGGTCACCTATCCACAGGTTGAGAACCACTGTCCTAAAGCATAGAGTATTTCCTATAGTGTGTGCCATGAAGTTATCCTGCTTTCTATGAAGGGAGCCAAACTCGCAAGGAATGCTGCATAATGTACTCAGATGTCACTTTGCTGAGAGTCCCATTTATTGACGGTTGTCATGTGTTACAGCCACTAGCTTCAATTAATGGATGTACATTAGAATCTATATCATAATCTAATTTTGTTGGACCTTGCTGTTATTGGTACACTATTTGCCAACTTATACAGAAGTTATTTCAAAATTTAAAGACCAGTAAGCCAAACTGGTAAGCATCACATAAATAAGTGAAATGGAGAGATATAATTGTCATTCTTTGTCAGTGATGTATTGACATATGAAAGCCAAGAAGATTTTTAAAACTTCAAAGGGTATCTAGTAAGAAAACTTATTGCAAAGTAAAAATGCTGATGTGTGTGTATCAACATCTTCATGTACCTACATCTATAGCTAGCTTCCTTATATAGCAAGGACAATTCAGACTTAATAAAAACATGGAGGACATTCACTAATATAATTCTGTTTAAAATGGTCACTTTTATCACTTTTCTCAGGAACTTTCCCTCAACTCCTGGGTTTTATAGTTGGAGATGGTAGCAGTCTATGAAATCATCCACAAATAGGGTTTTAACAAGGCAAATTTTAGAGAAATAAAGATGTTTCTGATGAAAGGGGATGCCAAAAATCTATAGCATTAAAACAAGTAGATACCTGTGTAACATAGTTACAAATGAAAAAATTTAAAAAGCCTTCTAAAAATGTCTGAAATTACTCTTGCCTCATAAACTTAGGCTTTTGGATTCTTCTGGGGACAGACCTCTTCATGTTACTGTGGCTTACCTTGACTAGAAAGCCTAATCTTTTATTTAAATAAAAACTTCAAATTCAAAATGGGAAAGCATGCTGAATATTTTCTGGTTGCCCATCAAGATCCATTCTTTCCCCTTTTCTACTTTGCTCTGCGCCCAGGAAGTTGACCTTTAAGGATCGTATTAACTAGGTCCCTTGTCCTCTGGCTTCTAGTAGATTCAACCAATAGAAAGAACCAGCAGGAAACCTATGCAGGAAGAGTGAGAGGTTATGTTCATTCCCCTCAACTCTCTTCATGCTACTGTGGTTTAGCAGTCAGGGATCATGTTCCTCTACTTCGGACATGTTCCTCCTGGGGGTAGCTTTCTCGTATAGACAGCTACAGGTCACACAGAGCCCCGGTGAGGGTCTTTTCTCTTGCCCTTGGCCCAGGGGTGGCAATGGCTTTGCTAGTCTCTGGTACTTTGCCAGCCCCTGTAGCTTTCCCTTAACCCTGCTCTCACCTCTGTGCATAGACATGTGATTTACTTCTCCGCCTTTCATTCTTTTTGAGCACTGAGACCTGCTGGGGCTCTGACTGATACAGAAATCCAGCCTGGATAAGGAAAAGTCCAACTGGGGAGTCCTGAAGCTTTGTCCTTGGTCCTGGCTTGGGTACTACTTTGCCAAGTGATCTTGGGTAAATCCTTTTCACTCTCTGCTTTGCAAATGCCTCACCGGTAGAAAGATTGGTTGGACAAAATCAGGAGACTTTCCAAATATTTTTGCCCATGTGCCTCCAAAAGAATTCTCAAAAACCACATAATCACACATTTTTAAAAATTTGCCATCACGGTTTTAAATAGTGGTAAAGGTTGTAATGTCCTGTGTAACGTAAATATTAGTGTTTAAAGATAAAATGATTATGTCACGTTTAAAAATATATCCAATGGAATTTAAATATCATGGTGATTTTATACCCACCATCATCCATTAAAAAAAATACACGCACAAACTCTAACAGCTAAAAATTTTACAATGTTCCTCTTTCTCCTTTAAATCATTTTTTCCATTCCACTTCCCCAACAGAATTTTATAGGAATGTAATATATTTTTCTGCTTGTAAGTTTCATATGGATCATTTTGGCATAGTCTCTAAATCAAAAATGTTCCTAGATGGAAAATTTAAAATGTTTATATTTCCTGTGATCACAATACCCTAAGGGTTAAGCATTTTTCTGAATTGAGTCATCAACACAATTAATTTTAAGATACAGTTTTGATCCAAATGTCGATAATTGTTGAACATAAAAAGTAAAATTAATGAAAATTTGTCTTTTAATGGGATGGATGGAAGAGGGGTTGTGGTGTCTCGGTAAAAGGAGCACCTGCTCCCCAATATTTGGAAGGAGCCCTAGTTTGGGGCCCTAACCCGCACCCCTACCCCCGACCCAGGCTTTTCCACGCAGGACAATGCCCCACGGTACGATTTGGATGGATAAGGGATACACCTTTATTTTGTCAAGGGGAGGAAGGGAAAATGGGAACGGAGAACCAGGGTCTTGCGTTCACATTGAAGTTCTCGGGCCGGTCAGTTGTAGGAAATCACCCTTAATGGCAGTTGAGAATCTAGAAACGGATTCTTTCAAAACTCTCTGTCGACTACTCCTCGGAACTTGTATCTTCAGTAGATGCACTGTTTAATTGAAAGGCCACTGGGCATGGTGGTGTCGGAAGGGTGCCCTGAACGGAAGCTTTCATAGGCCGGTTCTGCAGTAAGATCGCCTCAACACTAAGTGCTGTATGATTAGGACAGCTCTCTTCATCTGTGAATGGGGGATGCCTATAGCTCTCCTGGGGAGTCTTTAAGAATCATTGGGATGATGTGTATAAAGCCCCTTGTACCTGGTAAACAGTATATTCAGTACGCATCATAGGATTGTGGAGGTGTCCCCTAGCTCTGACATACCTGCTCAGTATGATCTGTTTTCCTCAGTGTAAGCCTCCTGCCTTAAGGTCGTTGTAAATATCCTGATGTCTCTGTAATGAAAAGCAGAATGTTCCACCCTTTTTTTTAGCTGTTTTGGAGGATACATTTTATTGTTTACAGAGCCTTTTCCAATATTTCCAAACAATATCAGTCCATATCTATCCACAGATCGGGACCTTTGCCACCTGGCAAAGGTTGATCCTTTCAGTGCTCTCTCACGGTGGAAGAGAGAGGCCGTGGAGAGGTAGATTTGGAGACCAGTATGGCTGCCTTTACACAGCACCCCCATTTCTCAGAGACAGAATTAGAATCAGGCTATGTGTGGGGTGTGTGAGCCCAGAAAAATGACAGTTCCTGCTTTCCAGGAACGGGAATAAACTGTGCATTCACTATGCCCCTCCTGGCAAAACTCTGGGTATCATAGGAGGTCGATTTTGACTCAAGCAAGCCAGTATTTGAGCTTTCTGCCTGAGAAACACAATGAGGCATTGATATGCTAGAAAGTTGATAACTGAGTCAGTTTTGCTGCTGGCTGGCTCTGACGTGACTTTTGTGCTAACATTATTGCTCGAACACCAGGCCTGAACAATGCCTACCCTGCCAACTGCCACTTTTCCACCAGGATACGAGCCTCCCCAGCACATGCTCAGTTTCCTTTCCTGCTGCCCCAGAGGGATGCGGCCACTTTTCCTTTAGAAGGAAACCGGTGTGGCTCTTGCCCCTGTTTTGGTTTCAACCCTCTTCCCTATCTCTCAGAGCACAGCTTTAATTTGTAGCATCTTGCACAGCTTTATCTAAATGATTTCTTTGAAATTTGATTTTGTTCTGACAATTTGTTTTTAAGAAGAAAGAAATTTGGTCATAGTGGGGTAGATTGAGTGTATAAGTGGTCCCAGTTGTCTATCCCTCCCTGTATCCGTGCCTGGGGCCGTGTGACTCTGCAGGATCCTGACTCTGGGCCCAGCTGCATGACTTGCTTCGGCCAATGGGATGCTCATAAGTATGATTTAAACAGAGGCTTGAAAAGTGCATATACAGCAGGGCTTGTTTGCTTGTCTTTTTTGCCACAACCACGTGATGGCCTACCAGACGACGAGAAAGAAGTGGACCAGACCCATGTGGCCCTACATGCCCCAGCCAGAACCAAGATCAGCCTTGAGCCAGCCACCTCCAGCCATGTGCACAAGCCCAGCCAAGACCAAAAGAACCTTGCAGCTGATCAGCAGACTCTTGAACTAAATTCATGCTTACTACTGGAAGCCAGGGAGTCTTAGGGTTACTTGGTATGTAACACTGTAGTGGTAATAGCAAATAAGTGTAGTGGCAGACTGGACCTCCAGGAGCTGTATCCAAGGAAACATTGAGCCCATATACAAGTCTTCCCAATAACTGGAAGTTGTGATAGTTAGGGGAAGGAAGGAACCTTACCAGGGAGGCTGAAATGCCCTCATCGTGCAAGTGGGAGATCCCATCGATGAGATTCAGAATAGCAAAGTAAAGATGAGTGCAGGCCCTTCAGTCAGACTTCTAGGTCCAAAATCAGAATGCACATAGGGGCTCTGTGTCCTTGGGCAAGTTTATTTGACCTCTCTGTGCCTCAGTTTCCTTATTTGTAAAGCAGGGAGGATAATAAAAATATTACCTACTCCATCCAGTTCTTGCAAAAATTCATGGTTGTAATGCACTTAGAGAATAGCTCATGGCAAGCCCTAGGAAAGAATTTGTTAAATTAATAAATAAGTGTGACCTCATTTATACCCACAGGCTAGCAAGGCCTGGGGAACTTCAGGGTTACATCTGCCTTTTGGTAGGAAGGATATATGGGGATCGTGGAAGGGCTGTTTCTCATTTCATAGAGTCAAATGTTGACTTCTAAAGAATCAAATGCATAAAAATCTGGAAAGAAAAGTTTTCCTTTGGAAAATTTACTCTATTGTGGCAACGTCCTGGGCTCAGTTAATTTGTTTTACCAGCAATTGTCTAAAACTAGAAGAATAAAACCATCATCCACTCAGATATAGGGAGCAGAGTGCCCCTTGTCTAGAATTTAATCAGGTTTTTATAAGCAATAACATTACAGCTTTAATAAGATCTCCATGTTGCTAAGAAATTTACTGTTGGCTGGCAACCCTGGACAAGACCATACCCACCGTTGGCATGGGATTAACAAAACACCAAGGGGGATCTGCCTGTAAAAGATGCTCCTATGGAGTGAGAAGGGTCTGAGGACCCAGCAGTGATGTCAGGGGTGGGGGTTCCCTCCAGTCATGGACCCTGGAAAAGGTCCACTTTTGTGTACAGCTAAAAATGGCACCTTCCAACCATGGCCAGGTAACTCGGTTAGAGCATCATCCCGATACACCAAAGTTGAGGCTTCAATCCTTGGTCAGGACACAAATGAGAATCAGCCAATGAATGCATAAATAAGTGGAACAGCAAATTGATGTCTCTCTCTCTTTCTCTCTCTCTCTCTCTCTCTCTCTCTCTCTCTCAAATCAACTTTTTAAAAATGGCACCTCCTCTTCCACTCTTCATTGGTTGTGTTAAAAACTACCCTAGAATGTAGTGGCTTTAAACAACAACCATTTGATTATGCTCCCAGAATCTGTGGCCAGGAATTTGGACAGGCACAAAGGATATGGCTTGTCTCTGCTCCACAATCTCTGGGACCAGCAGGGGAGACTCCAAGACTGCGAGGTAAGTAACATCTGGGAACTGATATTACCCAGAGGTTCTTCACACACATGTCCAGTTCCAGAGTTGGAGGCCTCGAAGGCTGGGACTGAGGATGTTATCTATTGCTGTATAACAAATGATCACAAGCTTAACAGCCTGAAACAACATTCATTCATTATCTCACAATCTCTGTGCATCAGGATTCTGCCCACATGAAGCTGCAAGTGAGGGCTGGTGTCTCACTGAAGGCTCAACTGGGAAAAGGTCACTAAAGCCACTTATATGGTTGTTGGAAGGATTCAGTTCCTTTTGGGTTATTGGACTGAGGGCTAAGTTTCCTAACTGGCTGTTGGCTGGAGGTTGTTCTCAGTTCCTCGCCACATGAAACTCCCCAAAGTGGCAGCTTGTTTTGTTAAAGCCAACAAGGTGGAGAGTCTCCCAGACAGAAAGAAGTTACTTATGTGACATAGTCACAGAAGATATAACCATCACCTTTGCCATCCTCTACTGATTAGAAGCACTCAAGAGTGAGCAGGGCAACTCCACCCAGAACACATTGACTGAGCATGGTGAGAGGTTTATTCTTTGAGGAACACTGTGATCCTGTCACTAGAGTGAAGGGCAATGGAGAACAGGTGCCCTCTATAACCCTCTTTGCAATAAATTAGAAGATGGTAACCTTTAAGAAGGAAGAGAAAAATTGGTCTTTGGATTATAACTGTCAGACACTAGACCTGCACAATTCTAGCATTTACTTCTCATGACAGCTCTATGAAGTCAGTGAAATCAATTAACTCATCACACTTTGACAGATGTAGAAATGGCAGCAGATGGAAGAGTAGGAGGAAACCTGTATCAGGTATCTGTTACCACAATAATGCTTTGTAACAAAACTCAGTGATATAAAATAATATGCATTTATTTAGCTCATGAATCTGTGAGTTGGGTATTTAATGTAGCTGCTTCTTCTACTCTCCTCTAAGCTCTCTCACTCTGGGGGTGTTTGGCTATTGGCTGGCCACTCACACATTTGGTGGTCAGCAGGGGTGACCAACCTTTCTCATCTTTCTCTTCTACTCTTCCAGCAGTCTAGCATGGACTAATTCTCATGGTGAAGGTAGAAGTGTAATAGCAAGCACAAACCCAGTTGCACAAACACTTTTTTTAAGCCTCTGCTTATGTGAAATTTGCCACCATCCCATTGGCCATCACATAACTAAACTCAGAATCAACGGATGTGCAAATAGATCCTACCTTTTTTTGAGAAGAACTGCAAAGTCACACAACAAAGAGGGATAGTTGCAGGGAGGTGTGCAGAGTTGAGGTTTTTAATGCAATCAGTTTCACACAGAACAAAGGGAAAAGTGCAACATCCCATGATCCTTTGAGGTTGCTAAATACAGATGTATGGGTTTTATTTTTCAATAGACTTGGGATAAAAGTAAAAAAGGGTTAATCATCATTTTTACCTTTATTAAAGCAGCTTTTTAAATGTTCCTTCATCAACTGCTATAGAAAATATTATAGTGATTTCTCCAAAAAATTAAACCTAGAATTACCATATGATCCAACAATCTCCCTTCTGGGAATTGCCCAAAAGAAGTGAAAGCGGGGTCTTGAATCCATGCTATGAATATGAATGTTCATAGCACCAGGATCCACCATAGCCAAAAGATGGAAACAACCCAGTGAATGAGTGAATTGATAAACAAAATGTGGTATATACGTAGAATGAAATATCATTCAGTCTTAAAAAAGAATGAAATTCTGACACATGCTACATGAATGAACCTTAGTGCTATTATGCTAAGTGAAATAAGCCAGACACAGAAGGATAAATATTGTATGATTCCACTTACAGGAAGTACATAGAGTGGTCAAGACAGAAAGCAAAATGGTAGCTATCAAGGGCTGGGAGGAGGTAATGGAGAGTTGTTTAGGGAGTACAGAGTTTCAGTTTGGGATGATAAAATATTATGGCCATGAATAGCGGTGATCATTACACAACATTGTGAATGTACTTAATGTCCCTGAACTGCACACTTAAAAATGGTTATATTGGTAAACTTTATATTATGTACATTTTACCACAATGGAAAAGACGTTCCTTCTCTTGATGCTGGTATTCAAGAATTTGGTTGAGTCAAGACCAATCAACTAATATTTTTCCTGCCTAACCTAACATATGTAATGAGCTGTGTTGGTCATACAGCAACCACTCCCTTCATCTCTCTCCTTATGGACCTCATGGTCAAGTTGGAGAAATGGAATGTTAAAATAATCCTCATTAACAAGGCCTAGAGAGTTTGCAATTATTCTAGTACCAATGAACAAGACAAGTTGGGAGTCCTGACAATCAACAGGCAATGACTGCTAAGAACTTGAAAGGTGGAGGCTTGTTAAAAATACAGATATTTGGGCTCCACCCCAGACCTATTACTTCAGAATCTAGGGGCATGGGGGTGTGAGTAGAGGCTGGGAAATCTTTCACACAAGTCCCTCCCAGGTGATTCTGATGCCCCGTGAGGACTGAGAATCCCTGCAAACTACACACAGTAAAATCAATCAACCCGCCCCCCAAAAAAACCTGTTTGAAGAATTAAACCTTATTGATAACATTGAAAATTGGAAAAACTGAAATGAATTTTTACTTGGTGGAAATAAGCAACAGACAACCAAACCGACTAACGCTGCACACAGTGTAGACTATGCTTGATTAAAAATCGACAGAAGAGCCTAAATCAGCTTGACAAGATTTACATCACAAAATCTGCCTGGGAAAGTGGAGCTGGTAGGAACAGTGGTTGTGAAAGAAAACTCACGTTGTCAGAACAAAATAATCAGCAAAGTTTGATGCAGACAAACCACCAATCAATGTGTCAAATTTTGTTGTCAAATATACAATGAAAATAATCCATTCTGATGAAAGTATGGTAATTTCTGTGTAGGCTTCTAGCTTTTCAGACACTTCAGATATATTGCTTTTCTTAATTGTTTTTTAAAAATGTTTTGTTTATTGATTTGAGAGAGACAGGAATATTGATCTGTTCCTGTATGTGCCCTGACTAGGATCGAACTGGTAACCACTGTGCTTCAGGATGAAGCTCTAACCAACCGAGCCATCCAGCCAGGGCTTATATATATATATAGTTTCGATCTTTTTTCAATTTCTTTAAGTTGATTTTTAGAAACAAAGATATATATATACATATATATATATATGTATATATATGTATATATATGTATATATATGTATATATAGTTTCGATCTTTTTTCAGTTTCTTTAAGTTGATTTTTAAGATACAGAGGAAGGGACACACACACACACACACAGAAACATCAATTTGATTGTTCTATGCATCATGGTTGATTCTTGCATGTGCCTTGACCAGAGATTGAACTCACAACATGAGCATGTTGGGATGACACGTGAACCAACTGAACTACCTGGCCAGGGTATTTTTCTTAATTGTTATTTGAAATAATTTCAAAGTTATATAGAAGAGTTGCAAGAATAGTACAAAGGACTATTTATTTATCTGATATAAATACAGATTTATATGTAGATATGTATATAATACATACACAATTTTTATTTTATTTAAAAGATTTCTTCCATTAATTTGAGGGAGAGAGAGAGAGAGAGAAGCATCAACTCATTATTCCACTTAGTTGTTCTATTTAGTTGTGCACTCACTGATTGCTTCTCATTTGGGCCCTGACCAGGGATGGAACCTGAGACTTCAGTGTACCAGGATGATGCTCTATCCACCAAACCACCTGGCCAGGGCCCATAATTTTTATTCTTGAACTACTGAGAGTTGCAGGCATCGTGTCCCTTTATACCAGAGGTGTGCAAGAACATTATCTTACACAATCACAAAATATTTATCGATTCAGAAATTTAGCACAAGTAAATACTATTATCTAACATCCTACCATATTAAAATTTCACCACTTGTCCCCATAATGTGTTTTAGAGCAATATTTTCACTCTGATATAGAGTCTAGTTCCAGATCAGTTTTTGCCTTTAGTTGTCATACTGCTTTAGTCTCCTTTAATTTGACGCTTTCTGTCTCTCCTAATATTGACATTTTTGAGGAATATAGGCCAGTTGTTTGGTAGAATGCCCCCGATCTGGGTTTAGTTGATGTTTCCTCAGGTTTAGATTTGGGTTATGCATTTTTTTTTTTTAATAGATGTGAAACAAACATCTTTTTTTTTTTTTTAATTTTTATTTGTTTATTCATTTTATAGAAGAGAGAGAGAGAGAAAGAGAAGGAGGAAGGAGCAGGAAGCATCAACTCCCATATGTGCCTTGACCAGGCAAACTCAGGGTTTTGAACCGGCAACCTCAGTGTTCCAGGTTGACGCTTGATCCACTGCGCCACCACAGGTCAGGCGGGGTTATGCATTTTTGGCAGGAATTCTATATAAGTGCTGTTGGCTCTTTTCAGTCCCTCCCATCAGGAGGCACATCAAGTCCATCTGTCCATTTACTGGTAAAAGACACCTTCCATTTCCCCTCTGGGCCTCACTCTCCTCTGCTCATGGAGATCACCGAGGAGCATGGCCCCGACATGTCCCACCCACTGGATAGCTGTGCCATTGATACAAGCCATTGAGATCACATCATGGTTAGTGGCATCATCACTAATAGCTAGGATACCTACTGTGTGTTGGCATTCATTTTCTTTTTTAACCCTTATAAAATATGCATGCATATGTTATTATTCCACTCAACACTCAAGGAAACTGAGGCTGAGAGACAGTAATGTAAAGGGTTCAGGCTTACAAGGCTGGGAAGGGGCTAAGCTAGGATTTGAACACAGTGTGGTCTGAGTCCAGAGCCTGAGCCCTACGCTATTCCACACTGTCAGCTCATCTCATTGACAAGGACGCCTCATGGCAGAAAGGATACATTAATGGCCTACTTTGCGGGCCTCCCGGTAACATTAGGAGAAAACGAGGCGGACCAACTCCTGCCATCTTCCTTCCTTGTCTTTCCTTCCGCTGGCCTGGGTCCTCCTCCATTCTGAAAGCCAGCGGAACTAAGTTTAGGATTGCTGCTGTATTGGGCACCCAGACAGCTAGACTTGGGGCAACTGCCTCCAAAGTTAACTTTGTTCCCCTTTTTGGCTGGAAAACAAATGAGGTGACTCTATCACCACCCCTCAGGAGACCTGAATGTCCTTATATTCATTACAGTGGAAATGGGCTGGGACTAGTAATAAGAGCTACCACATGTTGAGTGCATAACATGAGTTAATGCTTTAAATACTCCTGTATATTAGGCCCCTTATTTTGCCCATTTTATAGATGAAAAACACTGAGGCTTCATGGGATGGCAGGCTCATGGGACAGGTTTAGGAAACAGGTCCTTTATTTTAGATACACAATCAGCATCTGCTCTGGAATCCAGGGACGGGCTGTCAGACTTGGCCTTGGTTCTGATTCTTGGTCTGGGGTCCGGGCCATCAGCTTAATTTCTCTTTTTTGATTTGTCAACCTTCTGTCCTGGGTCCATGTTCCTTCTGGATTTTCCGCCTGGACTCACCATGCTGAGGGACTGACTCGGATACCTACCTCTCCAGAGACTTTTCTTTAGGAAGTAACTTGCAAGGACCTCTCTTTAGGAAAGTTGCTGCTACTGTTTTGCAACTTCTTCCTTTGTGGGGAAGGGGAGGGAGAAATATGAAAAGGAAGGAAGATTCCAGGACCAAGCAAGATGATTTAGAGCAGTGGTAGTCAACTTGGCCCTTACCGCCCACTAGTGGGCATTCCAGCTTTCATGGTGGGCGGTAGCGGAGCAATCAAAGTATAAATAAAAAGATAGATTTAACTATAGTAAGTTGTTTTATAAAGATTTATTCTGCCAAACTTAGCAAAAATTCGACATAAAGTACTTGGTAAGTAATTATTATTATATACTTTAACTTGCTGTAACTCTGCTTTATACATTTTATAAAGTAAAGTTACTTCCCTACTTTATAAATCACCATTACTGTGGAACCGGTGGGTGGTTAGAAAATTTTACTACTAACAGAGATACAAAAGTGGGCGGTAGGTATAAAAAGGTTGACTACCCCTGCTCTAGAGCAGTGGTCCCCAACCTTTTTTGGGCCACAGACTGGTTTAATGTCAGAAAATATTTTCACAGACCGGCCTTTAGGGTGGAACGGATAAATGTATCACGTGACCAAGACAAGCATCAAGAATGAGTCTTAGATGGATGTAACAGAGGGAATCTGGTCATTTTTTAAAAATAAAACATCGTTCAGACTTAAATATAAATAAAACGGAAATAATGTAAGTTATTTATTCTTTCTCTGCGGACCAGTACCAAATGGCCCACGGACCGGTACTGGTCTGCGGCCCCGGGGTTTGGGGACCCCTGCTCCAGAGAATCTGTTGATTTTGATTCCAATCACAGGGGCAGCCAGAGCACTGTGGGGAGAACATAGCTGGAGAGGCACACTGGGCTGCCGCGCTGGCTGGTTTGGCCAAAGACTTGAGCCTCCAATCTCTTACCCTTAAAACAAGGGTGATTGTATCTTGCCCGCCCACTTCAGAAAAGTAATGGATCAAAAAAGAAAATACTGCCATCTTGTTTGATAGATTGCTATGAGATTTTACAAGTCTAGATTGTATGGTTCTCTCCCACTGTGTAGAGACTTCAGGGAGCCCAAGTCTCCCTGGCTGGGCTGTCACAAGAGAGTACTTCCCTCCCAGGTTTAGGCCTAGAAAAGAGACCCAGCTTGAGGGCGAAAACACCATTTGGTGAAGTGCTTGTCTTCTTCTGTCTCACACCCCTTACATCATATTGCTTCACCCCAAAGATATCTTCTCCACCAAGATATACCCACAAGGTTTTAGCCAAGCCCCAAGTTTTCTTTGGGACCCAAAGGCCACTTACTGAGCAACCCTTATCTCTTTGTTTCCTTCACTGTCTGTGACATGAGCCTCACATCGACTTCCCTCCCTCATTCAACAAAATGTCACTACCCTCAGACGCTGGTTACCTAAATGTCTCCAGACTCCAGCAGGAGGAAAGATACCTTTTGAGTGTATCTGTGCGGCAGGCCCTAAGCCTGGTACCCCTACAACCCTGAGCTCAGCAAACCCTCTCAGACCTCCCTGTCGTTCAACATTGGAGGGGTCTGCCCAGTCTACCGCACCTCCTTCCCTTGGAGTGGGTCTCAGAAGTCTTTGTGTGTTAGGTGACCCTGCTCCTTTTGGCTCTGGTGGCACCTGAGCCAAGCTTGGTTAATTACAGTCTCTGTCCTGAGGATCTGGATTGGAACACTGAGACACTGGGCAGCACATGTTAGCACCAAGGGGAGGGTGGAGTGGCCATTTGGACTGTGACCCTCAGGGAGCAGAGAGTGCCCACCCGAGAGAGGCAGGGAGGAAGGGAAGGAGGGAGAAAGAGACAGAGACAATGAATTAGGGCTGAGACATCAAGAAATATATGGCCCGGGGTGATGACGAGCAAGCCCACTTCCTGATGATTTTCTAGTTCTGAGCTCCCGATCCTCTTGAGGTCTCGCTTCATTTCCTTGGATACCATGAGCCACCTCCTAATTTAATAACACCTCCTTCCTTCTCTTTCCCCTCCTTCCTTCTCTTTCTTCCTCCTTCTTCTTATTCTTTCTTTCAGCTCAGCATGACTTTGTTACTACTGGTTACAACTTAAAAAGCGTTGATAAGATGGGTAGGTTTTAGGATCCTTATTTCACAGAATCAGGAACTAGGCTCAGAGATTAAGCCACAAGCCCAGGGTCACACAGCTTGTCAGAGGTAGAGACGGGATACATAGTCTCTATGTTTCCAATCCATGCTGACATGTATGGAGTGCTTTCTTTATGCCAGGCACTTTCTGAGAGCTTTACACGTGTTATCTCGTTTCATCCTCGGAGCGTCCCCAGGGGAGAGACACTGTTGTCAGCACCATGTGAAAGATGAGGAAACGGAGGCAAGGGGAGGTTGAATTGTCTGCTCAGGAGCACGTAGCATGCGAGGGCCAGAGCCAAGATTAGAACCCAGGCAGTAGACGGGCTCTTAAAACTTAAGTCGTATTTAAGGTGTTAATGCAGCAGTGCTGGTTCCAGCGGTAGTGGGCTGAGCATGGCAGGGGTCAGGAGTTTCCAGAATTTGATACATGTAGGTATGTCCAATGAAACCATGGACCTTTAGAGAATGGTAAGCCCTTCGAGGTCCCTACTGGACTGTGTTTCCACCTAATGTGTTTGCTCTCGGCAGCTCTGACCAGTGGTCATACTGCCCCTGTGATATGGGGCCTCTGTTCTGTCATTGAGCAGGCTGGTCTAGCCCTTGGGCTCCCACTAAATACTTGGGCTCCTCTCTCTGTCTTTCCCCCGCCTAGTTAACCCTTAGCTTAGTTTACCTCCCGAAGAGGGATGAATCGCAGCTCTGGTTGGCTGCAGTTTCCACTATGGTTTGGGAAATGTGTGCATTCATTTGGAAACTGGGTTTTGTCAGGAAGATAGCAAGCTCAGCCCTTGTCCCCTCAGTATCCCTTTCATGGCCCAGATGAGACAGAGTAAAGGAACAGATGCTCCAGGGCTGAGACCCCTGTGGAGGACATGCCTGTCCATAGTGGTGTTGAGTGCACTCTGGGCTCTCTGTGGGGATGAGCTGACAGGCCCAGGCCCTGTGGCTCGTGGGTGGTAGAGAAACAGAAAGGGCTTGCTGTGATTCCAGAAAGAGAAGGCTGAAAAGGACCCATGAGCGTTTTCCAGGCCAGAGGTGCCTGGAAGCAGGCTGCAGGTCATTCCAGGTTGGTGTCATTCTCAGACGGTGAACCGTCTGAGAAAATCGTGAATGCCATAGATTTTCTCCCAAAAATGTACATATAGACATAAGTTTGCTTAAGGCATGAAACTGCTTAGTTCAGGGGTCCCCAAACCTAATCAAGGTCTCTACTTAAGAATACCTGATCCAGACTGACCAGGAGGTGGCACAGTGGATAGAGCGTCGGACTGGGATGCGGAGGACCCAGATTCGAGACCCCAAGGTTGCCAGCTTGAGCGCAGGCTCAACTGGTTTGAACAAGACTCACCAGCTTGAGCCCAAGATCGCTGGCTTGAGCAAGGAGTCACTCGGTCTGCTGTAGCCCCCCCCCCCCCCCATCAAGGCATATATGAGGAAACAATCAATAAACAACTAAGGTGTTGCAACGAAGAATTGATGATTCTCATCTCTCTCCCTTCCTGTCTGTCTGTCCCTATCTGTCCCTCTGTCTGACTCTCTACCTGTCACAAACTAATTAATTAATTTAAAAAAAAGAAAAGAATACCTGATCCAGAGAGCCCTGCCATATGATTAAGATCCTGACAGGAAGGGTATTTCCACTCAACCTTCCAGCAGGGCATTATTCTTCCTGGAATCTTTGCTGACCCCATAGGCTGCATTGGGCCCTTCCTCTTTCTCTGCACCTGCACATTTTGCTGTATTGCAATGGTTTAAAATGCAGTCCTTAGACCAGCAGCTTTATTAAGCGTCATCTGGGAACTTGTTAGAAATGCAAATTCTGGGTGGGGCCCAACAACCTGTCTTTGCACAGGTCCTCCCTGTGATTCTGAGGATCGCTCAAGTTTGAGAAGGGCTGCTTGCTTCCAGCAGTCCTCTGTGCTATGAGGTGTCTGCCCTACTACACATAAAGTGCTGGGCACATAGTAAATGCTCAATAAATATTAATTGCCTCATGTTTTCCTGACTCTCAGTTGTAGGCTTTCCACCCCTTGACAACTCTATAGCTCTGAGTCTGGTGACTGAGATGCAATGTTATTTGGGGTCCAGTTTCTATTCCAGGGCCTGAGGTCAGGGGGTAGCTTCACTAGACAGAGGAGAGAGCTTGTCCTTGAGAAAGGTGTCCAGAAACCTTCACAGAGGGGAGGAGCCAGAGACTTCAAAGCTGGTCATCTGTCCGGGCAACATGGCCTCAGCCACCTGGTGGAGAGGGGCAGGCAGGCAGTGGGCTGCCTGGCCAGCACGTATGCCCAGGGCTCATGGAGGCACAACTCTGCCAAACTCTGTAGGCTGCCCTGTTCTCCTTGGTTCCTGCCTGACACCAGTTTTGGCAAAGCCTGCCAAGCCTCTGCCAGGAAGATACTTGTCAGGCTGGCAGGGAGGGAAATAGACACTTTTTATTTTTAATGACTCTCCAACTTTTTTTTGTGGGGGGGCAGTTAGAATATCCCTAGGGGCAGTTAGAATATCCCTATTACCCTCTTATGTGCAGTGGGGGAGTTTGGTCCTGGTAACAATGTGTCTCTTAATTCTATGCCTCCTATGGACCACTACGTTCCCACACTTTCATTCTTCAGGGAGAGGAAGTGTCTTCTCTACTGCCCCGCAGTTTTCTGACATTTAAACAATA
Source organism: Saccopteryx leptura (assembly GCF_036850995.1). Lineage (NCBI taxonomy): Eukaryota > Metazoa > Chordata > Mammalia > Chiroptera > Emballonuridae > Saccopteryx > Saccopteryx leptura. Next base: position 20,972,151 of record NC_089504.1, on the reverse strand, counting down.
ATAACCTTTCTGGGGAGTGCAGAGAAAAAACTTCTGTAACCCTTTTATTCTCATATTCATACAGCTCTTTAAACTTAACAAAATTTTCTTTAAGGTGGGGGCAGTGAAAAGAAACCCGTTTAATTTCCTATGCTTTTATTAAAAAAAAAAAGAGACTACCCTTTTATTTTTCTCTTGGGGAGGAGCAAAGAAAGATTTCTTTCATCTCCTATATGAGCAGTTCTTCAAATTTTTATTCTAAAAATCAATCATAGGAGATGTAGGATGGACCCAGTAATCCCTCTTGTCTCTTTAGGGGCAGGGCCTTCACGCCTAGTTTTCTTTTTTTTTTTAATTGATTTTGGGGGGAGGGGTGATGAGGAGGGCTAATAAAGAAAAAAATCCCCCTTAAAACTTCCCAAGTCACAAGGAGGCAGTTCCTCAAATAAAATAAAAAAAGTCTGATTATTTAGAATGTTGGATGGAAACATTCTTGTTCATCTTTATTTCACATAGGAAGTTTCTCAAGTTTTTCTTTCTAAAATGAACTTGATTAGGGGATATGAGAGGAGGTGAATCCCAGTTAACCTTAACCCCTCTTGTCTTATATAGGGCTGCCCTTTCTTTAAACTTTTATTTTTAAAATAAATGTTCTTAATTTTTTTTTTGATTGGAGTAGGTAGAAATTCTGTTCACCCAGCATTTCATATAATTATAGAGCAGTCCCTCAAATATTTATTTTTAAAATCAATCTGATTCGGGGGGCTAGAAAGAGTCCCCTTAACCCCTCTTGTCTGACATAGGGCCAGCTTTTCAAACTTTTATTTTTAAATGACGTTAGATGTCTTTGGAGGGGTGGCAGGGGCAATAGGAATATCTTCATCGAGCCTTCCGATTATTCCATAAAGCCAGCTCTTCAAACTTTATTTAAAAAATCAATCTGATTTTTTTGGGGGTGGGGGGGGAGCAGAAGAGTTCCCATTAACCCTTTGTGTTCCACTGAGAGGCAGCTCCCCAAACTTTTTTTCCAACGTGAAAATGACCTTTCCGAGGGTCTGGAGAGCGGGGGAGGGCAGTAGGGCGCTGGGGGGCGGGCACTGGGGGCGCGGGGAGGGCAGGGCGCGGCGCGGGAAAGTTTGGGGGGCGGGTGCGCCGCGGCCCCAGGGCTGGCAGGCGGGCTGGAGCGGCGCGCCCGGGGGCCGGCCGGCTTTGTGTGCGGTGCGGAGGCCGGCGGCGCGGAGGCCGAGGCCGAGGCCCGGAGCTCGCGGGCCGCGCTGCGAGGCCGGCCCGGGGGCGGGCAGGGCGGCGGGGGGCGGCGGCGGCCCCACGAGGGGTGGCTCGGCGGCGGCGGCGGCGGCGGCGGCAGCTGGTGCGGGCCGGGGGTGGGGGCGAGGGCCGGGCGCCCCCCCCCGCGCGCCCCCAGCGCCCCCGCCCCCCCGGCCTGAGCGGGGCGGGCGGAGGAGGGAGCGGCGGCGGCGGCGGCGGCGGCGGCGGCATTGTGCGCGCACCAGCAGCCCGGCCCGGGAGGAGCAGGACGCGCCGGGGCCGCCTCCTCCCGCACGGACCCATGAACCAGCCGGGCGGCGCGGCGGCTCCGCAGGTACGACGGGGGGCCGGGGGCATGCACCGCGCGGGGGACCCCGGGGGGCCGGGGCCCGGGGCGCTGCGCCACTTCATTGCAAGATTTGCAAAATGCAAAGTGCCAGGGCACGTTTGCGGGCTTTTTGTGGGCGCAAACAGGAGGGTCGGGGTCTAGATAGCCCCCCCGGGTGCCGCGGGGTGCGAGGAGGGTGGGGGAGACGATGGGGTCTTTTCGGACCCCCACTCGGCGCCCTCTCCGGCCCCAGGCTCGGACCGGAGCCCAGAAAACAAAGCGGTGAGAGAACAGAGCAGCCATTTCAGTTTGGACAATTCACATTTTGCAAAAATGCAACCCCTTCCAGCTCTCCCCCCTCCCCTCCAAATTTGCAATTTCCCCCTGACCATCTCGGCGCTCTGGGATCCTGATGACCCCCCGGGAGATCTTTCCTCCCTGGCCCCCCATTTTTGCAATAATCTTTTATTTTTTTAGGCCATATTTCCCTTTCTCATTTTTTTTTTCTAATTTTTCTTCAAACGGTAGTTTTTTCCCATTAAAACGACGCCACCTAGAGGATACTATTTTGTAAATAAAAAAAGAAATTAAAATTGAAAAGAAATATTTTTTATTTCTTATTTTTTCAAAAGTTTGCACTATAAGGTAGTGGAGGGTAAAGGGATTCTTTTTTTTCCTTTTTGGGGGTGAAAATTTTTACTTTGATCTTTCCAGGAGCATGAAGACAATTTTTATTTCTGAAGCCAAATCCAGATAATATGTAAATGAAAATTAAGCTGGAATTTGAATGAATTCGGTTTTTGAAAGGATGAAAGCAAAAAGCTTCCTGAAACTGAAGTCAGTTTGGCTGTTCAACTCATTTTAGTTTGAGAAAAAAACTAATTGGAATGAGAAAAGGAGGGAAATGGTTGAGTTTAGGGAAAACTGGGAGAAATTGGCATTATGAAGCAATTAGAAATTGTACTTCATTGTAATTTGGAACTTAGTTAGTTAAGCGGGCAAAAAAGACTAATTTCACCATTTGACAATGTTTAAGTTTTTCTATTTCCAAGAAGGAAGGATTTACAGGAGAAAATAGTCCCTAAAATGTTGGCTTTGGACACACCCAGAAATTGTAGGTTGTTTTTATTTTTAATTTTGTATTTACATTTTATTGCATTTAAATCCCAAGGTTCTAAAGAAAAACAGAAACTGGAAAAGTTAGAGTGAAATCCTCTTTTTTCCCCCTGCGTTTGTTGGTTTTGTGTTATTTTGTTGTGTTTTGCTGGAATAATTAAGACTGTTTTTTTATTTTGTTTTCTGAAAGGTCTGGACATTTCTTTTTTGTTGTTGTTGTTTTATTCAGAAAATGTCAGAAACCTTTTTTGAGCTACATTTAGTGGAAAAAATGTAAATTCATTACATTATACAAATTGAGTAGCCCACAGATTTGTAGGAGAGACCGCCATTAAAATAAGATATGCATAATTAACATTATTATGAAAAAACTAACAGTGGATTCACAGAAGCTCATTTTTTATGACATGCAACTGAATCAGTTGATAAAGACAAGGGTTGAGGAATTCTTGGAGGAAGAAAATTTTTCCTTCTCTGCTTGCTCACTCTTCCAATTTGAAAAATTTATTATTTAAAAAATATATAGATTGGTTTCAGGCCTCTTTGATTGTGATGTGGGCTTGGTAAGTGTTAACAATTCGGTATTTTTTTCCCTCACAAATTTGATTACTTTCAAAGGGGAAGAAAAATCCATTAGCTTTGATCATTTTGGGGTGTTTGATTTTTTTTTTTAAAAAAAGCACAAATTTTACTGATTTAACAAGAAGGAAAGATAGAGAGGGAAAGACAAGAGAGGAGATGAAAATTCTAATTCTTATCTACCTTCTTTAGTGGAACACTTACTTTGCTGGGAAAAAAAATGGGTTAAAATACCAATTCAGCTGATTCTAGCATCAAAATTTAATTTTATGTTTGAAGGAAGAAAAAGTCAAAATACAAACAAAAGCCAAACCCAAAGATACTTGCTTTTGGAACAGGAAAACACATGTGCAAACAGCATTTGATGTATTTTTTGGTCTTAAAATGAATCAGATGAAGGTGAAACAAAAAAAAAAAAATTTTTTTTTAGAAGACAAATATTGACCAAATTAAAATTTAACAGATAAATTTAAGATACCCACCCAGAGCTGAATGGTGATTTGTAATGAACTTGATGGGAATTTTGGAACCAAAACACCCCCCCCCCCAAAAAAAAAAAAAAAAGTTTTAATTTTTCTTTCCAAAAGAGAGGAATATTGTCAGCATTGCAGGGCATGACCTTGGGTCACACAGGGCTAGAACAGGATTCTCTGTGTTACTTTCACCAGCCACCAGCTGGTCTGGGAAGAAATGGTAGCTTCAGTCCATGGATTCCCAACCTGTTTTGTAGAAATTCATATTTCTAAAGGGATACGAATTCTGTGAAATATATTTGATAGTGGCAGAGGTTTGACATTTCCCATCATCGCCATTGCATTTGGGAGATTTTATTTTTTTTAGTAACAAAATCCTTCAGGGCTGACTGGCCACATTCTGACATATTTGGAATAAGCTTTTTTTTTTTTTTTTTTTTTTTTTTTAAGTAGCATAATTAAAAAAATTTTTTTTTTCTGTTGAATTATTTAGGCCGATGTCTAGGACGGTCAAAGAATTTATAATTTCCAAGGGCTCTGGTGGCCTCATGAAATAGTAGGCCTGAGTTTAGCAAGAGATAGAGGAAAGCTGTGCCCTGGGCCGGGGAGGGTAGGTGGGCACCCCTACCAGGCATCTGAGAAGAAGTCAGGATGGTTGATAACAGGTTATTTCTGGTGCAAGGAATAAAAATAAATTGCAGCACGTCCCTTTGTGTGTGTCCTGGCTCTCCTGACACACAACTCGGATTCCTTCATTCCATTCTGCTGAAATTTTGTTTTGTTGTCTTATGTTTTAAAGGGAACTCTGGGCTAGAAATTGAAAATTATTTGTTTTTTTAGACCTGTTTTTCCCTTAAAAAACAAACAAACAAATTGTTTATTCTGATCATGTTTGTTGTGGAGGAAATAGAAGTGCATAATGGTACTGTTGGAGGGAGGTGGGGTCAGTTTTCTTTTGTTTCTGTTGGCATCTCTCAAGATTGAGATCTGCCATGGGCCTTGCCTCTCTTACCTCCTATTTTAGATGGAAGTGTGACCAGAAATGGATACATGAGCTAATTTTTATTAGCTCACCACGCTTTCTTATAATATTGGGCAAAAAAATCTGGCAAATTGGACTTGAGGGGTGGTAATTTGATGATGGGCTGAGTTATTTTGGTGAAATATCATTTATACTCAAATTCACAGTGGAGACTCTTATTACTTAATGTTTTGCTTTTCTGCCTAAGGAATTTTTTTTTTTCTCTAATAAGGTTTGAAATTTCAAGGGCCTGCTTTATGGCTTGACTTTGGACCAAGCAAGGAAACAGGGTTTGCTTATACTTTAGCCCTGCACAGTGGTGAACTTGAACAAGGCCTCTTGCTTTTGCAGAAGGAAAGCAACAAAGATGGCTGGTTGGTGGAAGGCTGACCCCTCCCTGGTCCTAGAAAATAAACAGCCAATGGTTTGTTTCGTTTGAGACACAGAGTTTAAAAACTCCTCCATTGTCAGATACAGTCCCGTGCTCCCCCCCCCACTTTTGACTCAGCTCTTGACCTGCTGCTTCCTCTGACCTCAGAACACTCATGTCTTCTCCTTGGTGAGGGTGATAAGAACTTCCTTGCTGTGTTCTACTGGGTGTATAAGCTAGCTGACTTTTTCATGATCATGGTGAAATTTGAATTTTTTCCATGTTCTTGTAATGTTGCGCATCAGTTGTGTCTCCTCCCCGCTGATGTCAAGTGAAAAGTAGATGTGTGCGTTCACAGGAGTCCTACCTTTTCCACAGTCATGCTGTATGACCTTGGACAAATCCCTTTTTCCTTCTGAGCCTCAGTTTTCGCACTTGTAAAATGAGAGCTTGGGATCAGAACAACGGTAATAATCAATAGGATTCATCTCTGGTTCTGACTCCCAAGCGATTGGCTGTAGCCACCCAGATCACTGTGTTGAGAAGGATTCTGGGATCACATCCGCACCCATATTCTGGAGAGAGGGGCTCAATTCCTACCACAGAGTGGGGAGTGCACCTCTCATTTACCATGCTCTGGCTAGGCTACTTCATGACCCGTTAGTGGGTTGGAAAATCAGTTTTGTGGATCATAATCAGCCTGAAAAAATAGAATAGAATACAGGCAAACACAAAACAGCAGAGGCATCGCGCAGTATGGAAGCTAAGTGTTGCCTCATGAAACTTTTGTTTTATTTATATTTGCTGATGAATGTGCATGATAAGAAATGGGATTGCTGCTGTGAGTCATGGTTATAAAGAGTTTGAAAGGTTCTGGGCTCCATGATCCGCCATGATGCACTGCGTTTGCACTTGACTGCTTATGCCTTATTTTCTCGTTTATTATCCTAGCTGACTTTTACATGCACCCCGTGGCATAGGTGCCCCGTGCCGCAGGCTTGTCCTCGGGTTGAGCCGGCCTTAAGGGCCACCTGTGAAGAAGTCTCAGCTGCCTGGTGGGCTGGCTTGCACCTCCGCTTGTTGGCCTTGGATGAGACCTGGAGGACAGGTGCTGGCGTGAAGGCCACACCTTTGCCAGGTTTTCTTGCTAGAAAGGACATTTGGAGTATTTGGAATCCCTGTCTTGCTGGGAAGGAGAGCTGTCACAGTTACTTTTATTTCTCATTTTTCTTCAAATTGCCAGAGGAATTTTTCTGGAGGTAGAGAGTTCATGGTGCTGTATTTAAATTTTAATCAGACTCTGTGTGAGTCTCTATTTTTGTGTGTGTGCACTTCCTAAACACTCCGGAATTAGTTTCTCTTCATCTTTAAATGTGTCAGACCACTGCTGTCCAATAGAAATCAGATTTGAGCCGCAAATGTGAGCCACATGAGTGGTTTTAAATTTTCTAGTAATCCTTTAAAAAAAAAAAGTAAAAAAGAAACAGCTGAGATTAATTTTAATAATATAGTTTATTTAACCCAATATGCCCATAATACCATCATTTCAATATGTCATTAATATAAAAATTATTAATGTGATATTTTATATTCTTTTGGGGGGAGCATGTTAAGTCTTTTCTGATTAGCCCCATGCCACCTGCTTAGCAGCCACAGCCACATGTGGCTAGTGACTTCTGTATTGAACAGCACGAAGTAGTATTCTATCTAGTTGTTACTGGGATGTCCTCAGAAAGTCAGTGACACATCTTTCAAAGCTCTTGGCTTTGTTGGTGGGACTTCCTTCCTGAGCTCTATCTGCTTGGAGGCATTTCAGCTGATAGCAGTGATGAGTTCCATCCATTTAGCCTCTTCTGGTGAAAGTGGTCCACACCTCCCTTTTATTTGTCCCAAAGCAGTCTTCTGCCAGGGTTAGGCCAGAATGCTGTAGTTAAAAGTGACAAATGATGGCTAGCAACTCCAGCATGTGTGCCATTGAAGTTGAAAAGTGCCGGAGGCAGTTGTAGGAGGTAGGTATTAAATAAAGTGTGGTTGGAAAGGGTGAAGATGTAAGAAGACAGTGGGTGGGGAAGACTAGGGTTGTGGCTTGAGGGGACGGAGGAGAGGGGGCAAAGGTGGTCTGTCAGGAAAATTCATTTCTGAACTGAACATGGAACCACCAGGAAATTCCCCCTGGGAAAGGCCTTACGTCAGGGGCATAGAAATTTTCTGACATCCACGCAGTTGGTGAAATGGAGAGCTGGATTTGAGGTCAACCAGACGAGAGTTTGAAATCCAACCTCATTGCATGGCTAGCTTTGTATTGCTCTGGGAAAGTCACTTCTGGTTTTGGAACCACAGCTTCTGCATCTGGAGAAAGGGGGGAAGTAATCTTGACCTTGAAGGGTTGTTTTACAGTTAAATAAAGCAGCACATGTGAAAGTACCCAGCTCGTCCTTTGAAACTGGTGTTTCGAGGGTTTGTTATCTCTTGACTCAGGAGCCAATGGATCTCCATTTGGGGAGATTGAGTCCCAATAAGAAGTCCCCAAAATAATACTCGGTGGCTTATCTTCAATGGGCAAATTAGGTAACAACAGAAATGGTACTTTTTTTGGTTGTTGGCTTTAAGACAGACTAGGATGAGACATCTCCTGGGCCTTATACATCTTTCTTGTCGAAGGTGTTCTCAATGTGTTCATTCCAGGGATGCTCTAGCTCCTCTGAATAGGTCTGGGTTTGTTTCAAATCCTGTGACAGTGTTTAAAAGTGATAAATCTTAATCCTGGTGAACTGTGTACCTTTGAGCTTCTGCTCACGCTGGGCTCTGCTGTCTCTAGTGCCCTTTCCCTCATTCATCTTTGCTCCATGAGAAACCAGACCCCCTGCAGACCACCTGCACGTCCTCTTCTGTGGAGCCCTCCTGAGCCTCCCAGGCAGAGTTCATCTCTCCCCACTTCGCGGTACTTCCCAGATGCTCTGGGCCGACACATGAGAGTGGGTTGGTTGCATTTGTTTCTCCAGCCAGCTTGTGAGTTGCTTGAGGGCAGAGATCATGGGTTATTCATTCTAGGGTCTGGCACAGAGCAGCAGCTCAATGAATATTTGATGACTTAATTTGAATTTTGGAAAAAGCTCAGTAGGATTTGAGTCCAGGGAAGAATAAGGAGGTGACCATTTTGGGTGTGGCCATTTGGTCACAACCAGTGTTTGATTAGAGAGCAGTGGCACCTTTTCTCAGAGCCAGCCCTGAGGCCAAGGCTCCCTTGGACTGGTCATGCACGCGAGTTGTCGGATGGGAATAATGCTTCTTTGACTTAACCTGTCTTGGGGAATGTTTTCAAAGTTCCCACCCCCTTCACTTTGTTGTAGGAACTATTTCTTTAAAATGGTTTGGGGACCACCCAGGGTCACCATCCAGACGGCTGATTTGCAGGTATGGTGAATAGGACAGTATTTCTAAGGAGGTGGAAATGGGCAGCCTTGAGGTGGAAGGGGCTCAGCAGTACCCCATGTTTGCTCCAGGTGCTGGCCTTCTTGGCCACAGGCCCAGGAGCTGGACATTAGGGGGCTGTTTGCAGACCCCTGGACACATAGGTCCCTTCCATGTAAAGTAGCTGTGTGATTTGATGTTCAACTAGACCCCGTCTTTGCTTGGCTTCTGGTTTGCAGATGTCAAAGATGCAGGAAAATTTATGGGAGAAAACTGGGAACATTCTGTTTATTTACTTAATCTTTTTTTGGGGTAAGTTTTATAAAACTGCCAATTTTGAACACTTTATGTGTGGGTCAGCTCAGCAAGTGAGCACAGGATCGCAGTGTGAGTTAGACCATATTTCCTCAATGGTCATATTCCCATATTTTCCTATTTCTGAAATTGTGATGTGTATTACAGTAGATGTGTTCTGTTATAACACACAGTTTGTCCCTCTCATTTTTTTTTCTTTCCAAAAAGCAGTTACAAAATCTTTTAATTTTGTTTGTTTTTGAGAGAGACAGGGAGAGAGAAACCTGGAGCTGCTCCTGTGTGTGCCCTGACTGGGGAATCGAACTGGCGACTCCCTGCTCTGGGATGATGCTCTGACTGAGCTGTTCAGCCAGGGCTTAATTTCTTTTTTATTTTTAGTGAGACAGAGAGGGAAAGGGGGAGAGGGGAGGGGGAAGGGACGCATTCATTTGTTGTTCTATTCAGTCCTGCACCCATTGATTGCTTCCCCTGTGTGTGCTCTGACTAGGGATTGAACCTGCCTGCAACCTTGTTGTTTCAGGACAATGCTTTTTTTTTTGTGTGTGTGTGTGTGAGACAGAGACAGAGAGAGACAGAGAGAGGGCAGATAGTGACAGACAGACAGGAAGGGAAAGAGATGAGAAGCATCAGTTCTTCGTTGTGGCACCTTAGTTGTTCATTGATTACTTTCTCAGGTGCCATGACCGGTGGGCTACAGCAGACTGGATGACCCCTTGCTCGAGCCAGCGACCTTGGGCTCAAGCTGGTGAGCCTTGTTCAAACCAGATGAGCCCGCGCTCAAGCTGGTAACCTCGGGGTCTCGAACCCGGGTCCTCCGTGTCCCTGTCTGACGCTCTATCCACTGTGCCACCATCTGGTCGGGCCAAGACAACACTCTTAAGCCACTGAGCTATCCGGTCAGGGCCTGCGTTTTTACTTTTTTATCCTCACTTATCTGTAGGTGTGGCTTCTCCACCTGTACAGTGAGGCAGGACTTCATCTTGAGAAGAAGCTTCTGGAACTCTGAGTTAGCACCCCTTTCCTTTCGTAGCTTTGCTTCTCTTAAAGATGTACGTAGCCAGTGGGAGGGAGGTGGGGATGCTTTGTAAACAGTGGCCTTTCTGTACAGGCACATGCATGAACTGTCCTGCCAGCCGCAGAGCACCAGTCTGACATTTCCAAGGGTGTAATGAACAGGTTGACGTTCCAGGGACAACAAGGCTTGGCTCCTTCCTCTGCTCCACTATTTATCGTTGGTGATCTTTACTGAAGTACTTCATTTCTCTGCACACTGTTCTCCCTGTCTGTAAAGTAGGGACGATGATGATGATGATGATGATGATTGGTGTGGCACAGGATTCTTGTGAAAAGTAGTGAGAAATGTGGAGAAAAAACTTTGTAAAGGGCAAAGTGCTTTTCACTTAGAATATGTTATTTGTACACCATCTAATCCAGGAATGATACATGAGTAACATATATGCCACCGCTTCCCACTGCCAAGCCTGTGGCAGACATTGCTAATCTGTTATGCCAGTTTCTTCCATTGAGTCTAGCCAGTGGTCTCAGAGTCCTTTTTAGTATGTTACCAGTCACTTGGGGTTAGCATGGGGCATAAAGCCGATTTGTTGTTTTTGATTTAGATACGCACACACACACGCACGCACGCACGCACGCATGGAACTGAGGTGGAGTTACTTGTCCAAAACCTCAGTGAATAGGCAGCGGTGGAACTTCAAACCTCAGATTTCTTAACTCCTCAACCAGTGCTTTTCCTACTATTGGCACATACATTGTGTCAAAAGGAATTACAGTTAATTTGGTCTTGAGAAATAGAGGCTTCTGACTGTTATAATTAGATACCCTCAGGGTTGTCATCAAAGTAGGGCTGATTGACCTGCTTCTTTGGCTGATCCTGGAGTGAACAGGTTTCAAAGGGGAGAGATACTGGTGGCTGGGCCACTGGGTCCAGCAGTGTCCCTTGCTCACTCCTGTCGTACAGGTGACATGGCAGAGGGACGAGGCAGGACCTGGGGTTCCTGGAGGATGACCTGGGTTTGCTACACACTGTAAGACCATGGATGAATCTTAATTTCTACATCTGGGAAATGGGATGGAATAATGAAATAGCATATTTGGAAATGCTTTTTTTCACCGAAGCCCTCCATATGTGTTCTTTTTAAACAGGTGCTAATTTTGGTAACTAGTGCTGATTATTTCGCGTCCTGTGGGGTGAATTGTTTAAACCTGGAGTCCCAGATGGGTGCCGACGAAGGCGAACGGGTCCCTTAATCTTGTTCTAGTTGCTGGTCTAGGATTTAAAAAGTTTGGGATTTTTAGACCTTTTAACAGGGTATGTGTTCTCCTCTCTGATCAGTTCCTGCCTTCCTCCCATTTCAATCATGTGTGTGACAGGGCCACAGCCTTTGTTTGTTCTGTGTGTGAAGTGGGAGAGCCGTCCACTCATACACCCCTCCCAGGCTTCCTGCAGGCATCACCGTCGGACTCCAGCACACGTCATCAACAGTGGAGGACTGGAGAAACCTGGGTGACAGCTCCTTTCTCAGAAGGGAGAGGAGGGAGGCTGAGGTGAGGATGGTATTGAGTCGACAGAAAAACGATATAAATATTTTGGCTGACAAAGCAGAAGGAGACTTCGTGTATAAGCTGAGGAGAATAGACGGAGTCAGGTGGTGCTTGGCTCTCTGGTCTGCCATAGAAAATACAGGAAAACCTGCTTTCTAGTGAAGTGAGCTTTGTGTCAGGGATGGAATATCTTTGATTCCCAGGGGCCAGCCCTGGTCCTGCGGGTGGAGGTGGGGGGAAGTGACCCTAGGCTGGGGGCACCCCAGGAGAAAAGAAATCTGGTATATCTCCCATGGGCGGAAATGACTCCTGCAAAGTGGAGGAGGACGAGTGCCCTTGAGGCTAGCGTGTCCCCACCCCGGGCAAGCCCCTGGCTTGCTGGTAACATTCAAAGTCAGTAGCCAATTTGGCCAGTGTACTGGATGTTATTGTCCTAGACAGCCCGCCTGAAGGCTGAGCCATTCCTACCTGTCGGCTTTGAACCTCCCGTCAGACAAATCCCTAGCAGCCCCAACACTAGGGTGGGGACTGGCCGGTGGGAGTTCTCATAGGGCGAAATTTTGCAGGGAATTTGTGTTTCGTTTTATTTTGGGCTTCAGAGTCTTGCAAGCCAAGTGGACCCAGCCAAGGCACTTGAAATACCCAGGGAGAAGAGATACAAGACATTTTTGGATGCTGGAAATAATTTTTTTTTTTTTTTGCAGTTTTATCAACTGGGAAAAATAACTATAAAAATTTAAGTGTGTTTATGTGGGTCTTTCTGGGAATGTATGCTGGAACAGCAGAAAGTGAAACTAGTTTGAACTAAAACTGAAACTGGCCTGCAATAAAGCCTCAGGGAAGAGAGGTTTCCCTGGGGGTGCTGCTGGCTGGAGGTGGAATTTGTGTGAGGCTTGTCTCCGTTTTGGGTGGGAGGGGTCTAGAGCTAAAAACGGTACACAGGGATTATGGAAACCTGTACCAGCCAATCCACACTGGTAACCGCTAGCCACATGTGGCTTTTGGGTAGTTGAACTGGGGCTTAGCCTGAATTGGGATGTGTTTTAAATATCAAATTTATAGGTTTTTTTTTAAAATAGACTTAGTAGGAAAAAAAAGACTGTAAACGTTCTCAGTAATAATTTTAAAAATATCGATTGCAGGTTGAAATAACATTTTATAGATTGGATAAGATACATTATTAACGTTAATTTCACTGTTTAACATGTTTGTATACAAGGTGGCTACTAGAAACTTTGAAATTCCCTGTGTGGCTTGTATTGTATTTCTTTTGGACACTGCCGATGTAAGCCAGCCTGTACAGCAGTGGTAGTCAACCTAGTCCCTACCGCCCACTAGTGGGTGTTCCAGCTTTCATGGTGGGCGGTAGCGGAGCAACCAAAGTATAAATAAAAAGATAGATTTAACTATAGTAAGTTGTTTTATAAAGATTTATTCTGCCAAACTTAGCGAAAATCTGACATAAAGTACTTGGTAAGTAATTATTATTATATGCTTTAACTTGCTGTAACTCTGCTTTATACATTTTATAAAGTAAAGTTACTTCCCTACTCTATAAATCACCATTACTGTGGAACCGGTGGGCGGTTAGAAAATTTTACTACTAACAGAGATACAAAAGTGGGCAGTAGGTATAGAAAGGTTGATACCCCTGCTGTAGAGACACACAGTGGCTCCATCAGGTAACTAGACAGACTGCGAGACTCAGTTTGGAATTGAGAAGGAAGGTGATGTAGTGGTGCAGGCATCAGTATAAGTAGGTGATTACGATGAAGGGGTAATGGGAATTTATGAGAGAGACAGACACAGAAAGAGAGAGGGGGAGAAGCAAAGGACAGAGAGATGGAGGAAGGCATGTGTGTGTGTATATATATATATATATTCATTTTGAGAGATTGAGATTACTAATTTGGGGAGGAGGAGAGTAAGCTATTTTTCACTTTGTTACCTGTTCCCCTCAACATTAATTAAACACTTAGGAAGGAAGGAAGTCTAACAGGCGCAGACAAAAACAAATCTAAAAGTTTACCCCAAATAATTTCTCTGCTTGCCAGAAAATTCCAGAGTCTGTTGTTTGCAAAGTCTTTGGGTTTTAACTGTTTTTTATTTTTTTCCCCCCCGAAGGAGAGTACAGTGCAGGGCATAGAAACCCAGGTGACTTTAGGGGCTGTGAATTTTGGGTCATGGGGGGCCTGAAAGCCATTGTTTTGTGAAGTCGTATCTGTTCTCTGTAATGATTTGAGAAGCTAGGCTTCTAGAAGACCCAGAGGGCGTACTGCCCTAGGACAGAGCTAGTTGGGTGGGCAGGTCACGTAGCAGCCATGACCTCCAGTTTGGTACAGAGACTGGAGCAGGTGCCTAGCCCCAGGGGGAGCAGCAAAGCTGACTTGAACGCAGGTCTCTAACAACAGGTCTCTAACAACTCAGTTCTCCTGTTCTTAGTGTTTCCAAAGGAGTTTGAGCTGTTTGTTAGAAATTCACTCTTAACAAATTTTTGTTTTTTAATCAGGAACGCTTTCTGTCAAAAGGCTGAAGGTTAGAATTCTTCTTTATCTCACTTGAATTTTGCAAAATAGAATTTTCCTGCCTTGAACCCTAATTATTACCCATTTGCTGAGTATTTATTAGGCGCCAGGCGCTGGGCAAAGCATTGAACACCTCTTTCATTTAATACAACCACCCTGGAGAATAGGGGTTGGTTGGTTTGTTTTAAATATGAAGGCACTGAGTTTCAGAGGTGAAAGGAATTGCCCAAGGTTACACAGCTAATCAGTGGCGGTTGGATTCCCATTCAGATGGTCACCAAAAGCCAGACTCACAAATAGCCCTTTGAGTCTTTCAAGCCCTGACACCCAACCTGAGAGTAGAGAAGACTCTAAGATGACCATTCCCATTTTAGAGTTGAGGAAGGTGAAGTAACTTGCCCCAGGTGTGGAGTTGGTAATCGGGCTGGGACTTGAACTCATGTTCCTTAGATGCTCTGCCCATGCCCTCGTGAGGTTGGACTGAACCGCGGTGACATGGGAAGCTGCCCTCCCCACCTTGTGAGGCCTGGCTCTGGGCTCTCAGGCTCCCGTTCCCCAGCTCCCAGCAGCGTCTCCGCAGACCAGCGAGTTGTGTGTTTCCTTCACACAGAGCCTTTAGTACCACGTTTGAAAACAGTTGCAGAAGGTTTGCTGTAATTAATTACATTTGACATACTTGGAATCAGGGCCTCCTGGATTCAGAATGCAAATTTATGCCCAGACAGATGTAAGGTATTCTTGGAGCCAAGAGCTCCGGCACGTCCCAGCCACGTCCCAGCCTGTGGCATCGCTCGCTGCCCTGATGGGACTGCTGTGATTGGTGGAGGCAGGACTCAAACTTAGGATTCCCGGAATCCACACGCTGTTGGAGGAGAATAACCCGTGAATAACCCGTGTCTGTAGTGTGAGCCCTGCTCCTAACTCAATTATTGTCTAAGGTGATTTCTTTTTCCTTTTTTGGGGCCTCAGTATCTCCTACTATACAATAAAGGTCTTGGTCAAGGTGATCTTAGAAAGCATGTGCTGATAATTTGTTCAGGGGCAGGAGGGCAGTTAATCACATTTGGATCTTGGAGAGTAGGCTTTTAGAAGTACTGTGGATAAATAGTTGAGGTGAAAAAGGCTTGGAATAGGAAGGTAAGCTATTGGAATAGACAAGAGAGGTATACAGGGCCTCTTATTAGCACAGGATGTTGCTGATTTCCAGGGCTTCTCACAGAGACGTTATCCATTCAGCATCCATCCGTCCCCCCACCCACATGCACTCATCTCACCATCTGTATTATATAGATAGTTATTGCTGTGTACCAGATCACCCCAAAACTTAGTGGCTTGAGATAACAATAATTATTGGCTCATGGTTTTTGCAGGTCAGGAATTTGGGAAAAGCTCAGTTGGTTGGTCTGGTTTAGGGTCTCTCTGTGGTTATGGTTTTATAATGTCTTGGGCTGGTAGGTCATCTTAAAGTCTTCGCTACTCCTATATTTGGTGCTAGGGCTTGGAAGACTTAAAGAGCCGAAGCTCTTGGGCGTCCATCCACCCATCCACCCATCCATCCATCCATCCATCCATCCACCCACCCATCCACCCATCCACCCATCCATCCATCCATCCATCCATCCATCCATCCATCCATCCATCCACCCACCCATCCACCCATCCACCCATCCATCCACCCATCCACCCATCCACCCATCCATCCATCCATCCATCCATCCACCCACCCATCCACCCATCCACCCATCCATCCATCCATCCATCCATCCACCCACCCATCCACCCATCCATCCATCCATCCATCCATCCATCCATCCATCCATCCATCTTTATCTATGTGTTCTCTCAAGCATGGAGGCTTCATACTTGACCTTGGCGCCTTGAGACTTCAAAGTTCATATGTCCTAAGAGATATAGAGTCAAGCATGACTTAGCCTTAAAAACCATGCAACATAGCTTCCACCTCAGTTGGTTGAGGCAATTACAAAGATGTGTCTAAGTTCAGGGGAGAGACACAAATTCAGCTCTCTGTGGAGCAGTGTCAACATCCCATTGAACTTGTGGGATGGGATATGTATTCATGTGGTCATCTTTGGGAAATTACAGGCTGTCAAACCATTTGTCTATCCATTAATCTGTCTGTCTAGCTATTCTCCTATCCATTCTTCTCTCTACCCTCTCCCATTCACCCATTTCATCTTTTCATCCTTTAGATCAGGGGTCGAGAACCTATGGCTTGTGAGCCAGATGTGGTTCTTTGATGGCTGAGTCTGGCTCGCAGACAAATCTTTAATAAAAAAAATAATGTTAAAAATATAAAACATTCTCATGTATTACAATCCATTCATTTCCTACCACTCATGTTCATGGTTGCGGTTGGCTGGAGCCAATCACAGCTGTCTTCCGGGACAAAACCAAGTTTTTATTGGATAATGCATAATGTACACGGGTCATTGTATGGCTCTCACGGAATTACATTTTAAAATATGTGGTGTTCATGGCTCTCTCAGCCAAAAAGGTTCCCGACCCCTGCTTTAGATGTCAATCCTTCCTTATGATGATCTGTTTATCTATCTAGGCCATTCAATTACCTGACACATTGTGGGTACCTAATATATGCCAGGTATAGGTAAGTTCTTTCAATAGTGAGCTTAAATGGGAGGATGAGACTCATATTTATTGAGAACCTACTCAGTATTAGTGTCCTTATCTTCAAAATAACTTCATAACATAGAATTGTCATCATCCTTGTTTTTGTTTTTTTTTTGTATTTTTCTGAAGCTGGAAACGGTGAGGCAGTCAGACAGACTCCCGCATACGCCCAACCGGGATTCACCCAGCACGCCCACCAGGGGGCGATGCTCTGCCCATCCGGGGCATCGCTCTGTTGCAACCAGAGCCACTCTAGTGCCTGAGGCAGAGGCCATGGAGCCATCCCCAGCGCCCGGGCCATCTTTGCTCCAATAGAGCCTTGGCTGCAGGAGGGGAAGAGAGACAGAGAGGAAGGAGAGGGGGAGGGGTGGAGAAGCAGATGGGCGCTTCTCCTGTGTGCCCTGGCCGGGAATCGAACCCGGGACTTCTGCACGCCAGGCCGATGCTCTACCACTGAGCCAACCGGCCAGGGCCGTCATCATCCTTGTTTTTACAGGACACAAAGAAACTAAATAACTTGCCCAAGATCATTCAGTTTATTAGTGTCAGAGCCAGAACTTGAACTTAGGACTTTCTGACCACACTGTCTGCAGCTATCTCTATTCTGAAATGGCTGTCCAAGAGTTGATTCTCTGCATCTTTTTTTAAATAAGTTTTTCTTTCCTGATTTATAAAAATAATACATTCATTAAAAAACACTTTCAAGCAATACAGAAAAATACAGTTCTTTAAAAATAATCGCTCAAAATCCCACCACCCAGAGATAACCATTGTTCACATTTCGGCGAACATTAAGTCAAGTCATCTCTCTTGACCTTTAAATACATATGATTACCGTTTTATACAAATGTGAGTATATTTTACATCAGGGGTCTCCAAATTTTTTTTTTTTTTTTGTATTTTTCTGAAGCTGGAAACGGGGAGAGACAGTCAGACAGACTCCCGCATGCGCCCGACCGGGATCCACCCAGCATGCCCACCAGGGGCGACGCTCTGCCCACCAGGGGGCGATGCTCTGCCCCTCCGGGGCGTCGCTCTGCCGCGACCAGAGCCACTCTAGCGCCTGGGGCAGAGGCCAAGGAGCCATCCCCAGCGCCCGGGCCATCTTTTGCTCCAATGGAGCCTTGGCTGCGGGAGGGGAAGAGAGAGACAGAGAGGAAGGAGGGGGTGGGGGTGGAGAATCAAATGGGCGCTTCTCCTATGTGCCCTGGCTGGGAATCGAACCCGGGTCCCCCGCACGCCAGGCCAATGCTCTACCGCTGAGCCAACCGGCCAGGGCCTCCAAATTTTTTACCTAGGGGGCCAGTTCACTGTCCCTTAGACCGTTGGAGGGCTGGACTATAAAAAAGAAACTATGAACAAATCCCTATGCACACTGCACATATCTTATTTTAAAGTAAAAAAACAAAACGGGGACAAATACAATATTTAAAATAAAGAACAAGTAAATTTAAATCAACAAACTGACTAGTATTTTTTTTTAATTTTTTTTAAATTCATTTTAGAGAGGAGAGAGAAAGGGAGAGAGAGAGACAGAGAGGGAGAGAGAGGAGAGAGAGACAGAGAGAGAAGGTGGGGAGGAGCTGGAAGCATCAACTCCCATATGTGCCTTGACCAGGCAAGCCCAGGGTTTCGAACCAGTGACCTCAGCATTTCCAGGTCGACGCTTTATCCACTGTGCCACCACAGGTCAGGCCTGACTAGTATTTCAGTGGGAACTATGCTCCGCTCACTGACCACCAATGAAAGAGGTGCCCCTTCCGGAAGTGCGGCGGGGGCCGGATAAATGACCTCAGGGGGCCGCAGTTTTGGGACCCCTGTGCTACATGCTCATCTATAACCTGCTTTCTTTTTTTCTTTTTAAACTCATGGATATCTTTCTACATCAGTATGATTGTCATTTTTTTTACTGACTACATAGTATTTCCATGTATGTGTACATGTTCCAAAATTCATTGTCCTGTTGGATTGTGGGTATTTCTAACCTTTTTACACATGATGTTTCTCACTTATCTGATAACCTCCTTAGCATCATTCTTTAGAAGACTGAGTGCTGAATCACACAACAGTCACTTTCTACAGGTGGTACAGATGACATTTTTACTTGGGCATCACCAGTGCTCATTTTACCCATTGTGCCCATCACCTTGTATTGACAGTATTTTTTTAATCTTTGATGTTTCAGTGGGCAAACTAATGAGGTCAGACATCTGCTGGCATGTTTTATTTGCCACTTGTACTTCTTCCTTTGTGATTGCCTACTTCAGCATTTTACCCTTTTTTTCTTTGGGGCTGTTTTATCTTTTTCTTGATGGTCTTTGACTTTGATAGTTATTGACTCTTTGTTGTTTAGGTTCCAAGTATTTTCCACTAGAGTTTATTTTTTTTTTTACTTTGTTAATGTTATTTGGTTGATGGTGGTTAAATAAAATGTTTACACTTTTGTGTTTTGGGGTCTGTCTCTATTTTTTTGGTGTTAGGCTTAAAAAGACTTTCCCACTTTAAGAATTTTTAGTGAGAAGGCTCCCTACAGAATGGGAAAAAATATATGCAAATCATGTATCTGATAATTTTTATAATATATGAAGAACTCCTACAACTCAACAACAACAAAATAACCCTATATTTTTTAAGAAAGAGCAAAGGACTTGAATAGATATTTACTCAAAGAAGATATATGCTCAACATTACTAATAATTAGAAAAATGAAATTTAACACCACAGTGAGATATCACACACCCATTAGGAATGCCACTATCAAGAAAACAAAACAAAGTAAGTATTGGTGAGGATGTGGAGAAATGAGAACCCTTGTGTACTGTTTGGTGTGGCTGGAAAACAGTTCCTCAAAAAATAAAGAGAATTACTATATGATCTGGTGATCCTATTTCTGGGTATATATCCAAAGAATTCAGAGATATTTGTACACCCATGTGATCCTACTTCTGGGTATATATCCAAAGAATTCAGAGATATTTGTACACCCATATTCATTTCAGCATTATTCATAATAGCCAAGCGGTAGAAGTAACTCATGTGTCTATTAATGAATGAATGGATAAACAAAATGTGGTTTATATATAAAATGGAATACTTATTCAACCTTAGAAAAAGAAGAATCCTTTTCCATGCTACGAGATGGATAAATCTTGAGGATACTGTGCTAAGTGAAATAAGCCAGTCACAAAAAGACAAATAATGTATGATTCCAGTCATATGCGGTATCTAAGCAGTTTAACTCACAGAAACAGAAAGTAGAATGATGGTTGACAGGGGACCAGGGAAATGGTGAGGATGTTGTTCAATGGGTATAAAGTTTAAGTTCTACAAGACGAAAAAGTTCTAGAGATGTGTTGTACAACACTGTGGCTGCACTTAGCACTACTGAATTGTACACTTAAAATGGTTAAGATGATAGGAAAAAAGTTAGACGTTTACGTAGCCTAACAAATCAACAATGTGTGTTCCAGGAGCATACGGTAGTCGTCCTTTATTTGCAGGGGATGCATTCCAAGACCCCCAATGGATGCCTGAAACCATGGAATAGTACTGAAGCCTATGTACACTATGTTTTCCCTATACATACGTATCTTTTCACTTAAAGGACGCACTTTATGGCTTCTCTTTGGCATATCCGAATTGCCAGCATCACTACCCTTGCGCTTTGGGACTAATATTAAGTAAAATAATGGTAATGTGAATACAAGCACCGCGATACCACACACAGTTGTTCTGGTGACCAAGATAGCTAGCTACTAAGTGACTAACGGGCTGGTAGTATATAAAGCCTGGAGACATTCACGTCCTGAGTGAGGAGGAGTAGGCCCTTGAGATTTCATCACACTACTCAGAACGGCATGCAATTTAAAACTTCTGAGTTGTTTATTTCTAGAATTTTCCACTTAATTTTTTTGGCTGTGGTTGACTGCGGGTAACAAACTGAAAAGTGAAACTGCAGATTAGGGGGACTACTGCACATTCAAGAAACCCTTGTGCCTGTATACCTTGTGAGAAGTGTATTTTGAGTACTCATAATAGAGTTGTTTATAACATTTAGTACCCGGGAACAAAACAAAGAATTTATAAAGATATTCATCCTTATTTCTTCTATGATTTTAGAGAGGTCTTGCTTTCGTACATTTAAATTGTCTATCTGGCATATATATGCTTTAGAGGAGGAACATAAGGATCAGGGTGAATTTTTTTTCCCAAATGGTGAGCTACCTGCTGTAATTGAATGATCAACCCATAATTGAATGATCTGTCTTTAACTCCTTGAAATGCTGTCTTCATTTCATGTTAAATTTCCATATTCTTAGGTCTGCTTCTGGACTCTGTGTTCTCTGGGTGTACAGGTAGAAAACTTTTTATTTTGGTCGCTTTAAAATAAACTTTAACTCTAGAATTGTGTCTTAAGAATAGATACAAATTGCATGTAAATTGCCATGAGTGGTGCTCAGCAGGTTGGGGCAGTTGTCTGGTGATCTCTTTCACTGGACAGACTCCTTGTTACCCAGAATGGCCTGGGGGCCAGTATAGATGCAGATACTGAGATTCAGTGAGGTTAGGTAACTTCCTCTAGGTAGCTAATTGGTGCTCTCATTTCCCAAGTCTGAGAAGTGGTAGAGTGGAGTTTGGAGCCTGGGTCTGTCCAACTTCAAAGCCTATGGACTTCCTTTAACCATATTCTATGTCTCATTGGTTGCTTGGATATTTTCCTTTTGGGACCATATTTAACATCTGCCTCCATTGTGCCTGGCACAGGGTGGGGCTAGTATGTGCTTGTTGAATTGGATGGGAAGCAATATCATGGCTTAAGCAAAACATAATTTATTAAACGGATTATTCCCTGGCTGCAATTAGATGTATGCTAACATTTGTTTTAATAAGTTAATTTTTAAATAAGGTAACCTAATGATATTACAGAGAAATTTGAAAGTAAGGAAATAAAAAGATTATGCTAAATCAATTTTGGCCCCTTATATTCACTATTAAAATTTGGTGCATTTGCTTCTAGTTATTTTATAAGCAGACTTTTATTATTTGAATCTTGATATATTAGATGTTTTACCTCCTACCTTTTCCTTCCATCCTTAATTTCTTTGTCTTCCTAATTATCATTTTTTGAAACTGCATAATATTCACAGAAGAGAACATAGTTTATTTAACACTCATGTTATTTATAATTTTCTTATAAAACTACACTGAAAAGAACATCTTCTTATATAATATATTCTGATATTTTTAAAGCCATCTCTTTTGGCCATCTCTTTTAACATATTTCCATATATCCTGTTTCTTTTGGGAGTACTTATGTTGATTTGGAAAATAAATTTGGTAAATCCTTTATAAAATGTTTCATTGACTTTATTATTGTGAACGGGGTTCCTGTTAAGTGAGAAAACCTAGAGTATATATAGAAAAAGGAAAAGACTCCATAATTCTAGACCTCTCCAAAATGATCTGTTCATTTCATGTTTTTCCTCATATTAGTTATTTTTACAAATACTAATTTTTCAATAAGTTATTTTTAATTTTATATTATTTACCAGAATTCTTTACTCATTTGTCTGCATTTATACAGATAATCCATTTTTGGATGATAATCCTTACTCTTCCGAGATTCTAAACACATCTGACTGTATCCATCCACCAACCATCTATTAAATATTTGTTCCAACTGTGGGTGAGACCCTTGAGAGCTGCCAGGGTGCTCAATCAATATGATTTTGTATACAGCCATCTATGAAGTGTTGTGGAAAGTGTTCAGTGCTCTAGCACTGGTTGCCAGAGGGGTTTGGTGGAGGGAAAGATGAAGGGTAAGGGAATCCAGGGCAACTTCCTGGAGGAAGTGGCATTTGGACTTGTCTTTGAAGGACAGATAAAATTTGAGGATGTAAAGATTGGTCAGTGGGAGAAAAGGGATAGAACGTAGCATTCTGAGCCAATGAATAGGATGAATCATCAAAGAAAGATGAACTTACCATTAGTGAATTTTTAGTGTTGAGTATACTATTTTATTGTAAATTCAATTCTTTGAAAGCTGATGAATCACAAAATTCTGTCCAAATGTGGTTATCCTCTATGTGGGCCCATTAGAATGTGCAGTTAATTAGAGCAAGGTGAGGGTAGGTGAGAGGGAGAGAGAGAAAGAGAGAGAGAGAGAGTTGTGGGATGATGGGGTGGGAAGTCAGGAAGAAATGTAAATATATGGTAATTACAAGAGGGAAAGGAGGTGGGAGGAGAGAGAAAAAGGTAAAGGATAGTTAAGTGGTGACAGGAGGAGACTTGACTTGGGGTGGTGAACACACAGTACAGTATACAGATGATGTGTTATAGAATCATACCCCTGAAATCTGTATAATTTTATTAATGTCACCCCAATAAATTTAATTAAAAAATTTAAAGAAAAAAACCCACAAATTTAGTCTTTGGTAACCTGGCCTCAGGTCAGAACAGTGTTTTAACTTTGCAAAATGATTTTGCAGATGTCTCATTGCTCCACCCTAGTATCCTGACAGAACTGACCTCTGCAAGGCCTGTGACTTGTTAGTTGTCTCAGCAAGGCCAGGCAGTGACTGTCAGCCTTGCATGACTGACCCACAGGAAGAAATACATGTTATATCACCATCTGATGCACACACATTTACTCTACAAGTAAAAGCAGAAGCAGTAACAGTATTTACACTTAACCACTTCTGAAGCATTCTGATATTTTTTATTTCCTTTTATTTTTAAAAAATGTTGGCTGTGATTCATTTAAATTGATTTAAGACCCAGCCAGGGGTCGTGACCTGCTACTTGAAAACTGGTAGCCTGAAGAACCCCTGAGTGAAACCTGGCCTGGATTCTCCTGCAAGGACCTCCCAGCTGTGAGCAGGTAGAATCCAGAGCCTCTTCCCCTTCCTGTCCAACAAGTAAAGAATCGATCAGGTTCGTGCTCCTGCCGGGGTCCCCCATCTTCATGATGAATGTTGGCCTTTGTAACTTCCCTTTTAAGATGTGCGTACATAAGGAGGCAGCTGTGGAGCTCCCGAGTTGATGAACTGAACTGGACCAATTTCCTAGAAGTGATTAGAAAGCTCAGGTTCCAAATGGGCACCAGGAAACAAAATGATAATGGAGATTATCTCAGAGAGGTATGGGATTAAAGGTCTCTTTTCTTCTCTTTTGCATATATATATATTCTAAATTTTCTTTATTGAATATGAACCTTCTTTCATAATTAATAAAGTGAGTTAACAAAACATTTTTGAGGGATTTGCTCTATATATTTTTTCAACAGATTGCCAAAGCTTAGTACCAATAAATGCCTATGTAGGAATGGCAAAAACTGTGTGTATTTGTGTATTATGCAAATTGAACTAGTATCTATTCTTGACCCAGTGATTCCTCTTTGGGCATATATCCACAGGAGAGGAATGAAAAATATCAAAATGTTTTATATATGAAGATGTTTGTTACAGTGTAATTTTATGAGCTCAGTGTGAGGTCTGGTCGGAGTGTGCAGTATGGGACTGAATGTTGTGGCACATGACACTGCTCTGGCACCAGGAAAGACAGTTACTAGGTTACTGCTCAGATAAGTGGTACAACAAAGTGGCTAAGGATGTGTACTGCAGAGCCAGATTATCAGGTGCAAAACTCAGATTTGCCCCCTTCAGACCATGTGACTTTGAGCAAATTACTTCTCTTGGCATCAGTTAGATGGGTAAAGATTAAGAGCACTAGAACAGTGTTTGATACATGGTAAATCATACATAAGGATTAGCTGGCAAATTCCACCTGTATTTCTTTCTTGCATAAAAGGTGGAAGCTTTATGTAGGCCCACTAGTCAAATTCCATTATGGGTATAGGACATAGAGTGGAGGACTATGAAGCCAGATGCAAGAGACCGAGTGTTGAGGGCTGAGCTTGGGATGTTATTTTCCTACTTGGAAATGTTGTCGTCTAGAATATGAGATATGAGCTTTTTGTGCTCTGCCTTGCAAAATTGTCATGAGGACAAAACTGCATTCATCCATAAAATGAAGAAGGGATTAGACTTTAGCAATGTCCCTTAGGTGTTTCATTATGAATTCCAGCATGGTTGGTTGGTATTGGGTCTGTGGATGGCCATAGTGGGGAGTAGATGCTGAGATTGATTAGTGATGTCTGCCACTTCTAAGGCAGTGTGTTAGTGGCCTAGATCACATTTTCTACTCCTGGGCTGGATAGTTGCATGGGCCCAACTTTCATCCATGGTTGGGTAGATTTAAGGGTTATAAAATGATTAAGGAACTGGCTATGTAGTACTGTGATGAAGAGGTAGGTGGATTTGAGGCCATATTTTCCAAATGTGTATATTAAAATATCTCAAAGCTACAATAACTAAAAGAGGGCAGAACTGGAATAGGTGTGGACACACAGATAAATGGAAGTAGATTACTGTCCAGAAACACCCAACAGACTCAGCTGTATGGTAATTTTAGTTCTGGTACCATCCTGATTTGGTCAGGGTTGGTTTTAAATATTTTAATATTTGGTAACCATTTCTGCCAATTATTCTCTTTTCAAAATTTTCATCAGTCTCACTCATGTTCTACTAGATGAACTTTAGAATCATTTTTTCCCAAGGTAAAAATTGCCTGTGACTGTAATTGTATTAAATTTATGCATTTAATTGAGTAGGAAGGACAGTCTCACAATATTGTTTTTCTGCCCAGTAATGGGGTTGGTCTTTTTAGTCATACATGCTCCTTAATATAACCCACTGTAAAGTTTTGTAGTTTTCCACATAAGTTTTGGACATTTATGTTTAATGTATTCCTTGGTGTTTTTGACTGCAATTGTAAATGAAATAATTTTCCTCATCGTCTATTTTGACTAATCTATGCAAGTACATAGAAAAGCTACTTGTTTTAATGTTGCTTTGTTAGTGAATTACTGAAAATATTCTCTTCCTAGTTCTCATAGTTCGTGGTTTCTAGGTAAGTGATAATATCATATACAAGCAATACTCATTTCCCTCCTTCTTTTATAATATTGTGGGGTTTTTTCTTCTTTATGAGTTGACTAGACCTTCTAGAGCAATTTAAACAGTGGCAGGGGTGACGAGGAAGGGTGATAGCGTTTTGTAATCAAGTAGGAAGTTTTATTTTGGTTTCTGATATGTATTCTTTATCACTAAATAAACATCCTTCTGGGTTGCTAAGAACTTTTTCTTTTTAATTTTAATCAAGATGGAGGTGAGTGGTATGATTTAGGAGTGATTTTTACTTTCCCGCATTTGAATTTTTCTTTTTCCATGGGGTGTGTGAATCACCCCTCCTCCACTATAAAGCTACTTAGTAATGAGAGGGGAAAAAAGGATGATGAATTTTTAACAAATGCCTTTTCATTTTGTACCCAGATGGCCATATGGTTTTCTTGCTTTGATCTGCTGATGTGATGAATTATATTAATAGATTTCCCGATATTAAACCATCCTCGAAGGAACCTGTTTTGTTCATGGTATTTCATTATTTTAATACATCCTGGGTCTGTTTTGCAGTGTTATTTATTAGTGAGATTGTCCTGCAGTTTTATTTTTAGTGTGCTGGTTTTGTCATTTTTTTTTATGGGGGTTATGCTAGTACTGTGCGTTATAAATTGGAAAGCTTTTCATCATTTTCAATGACCTGGAACAAGGAGGGTCAATACATTTCGAATTGTGTACCTGTTGGTGGTGGCTACTGAGATTGTTGTGTTGAGAAGGATTCTGAGGCCCTGTCATTTGTAAACAATTTAGTATTTTGTATGAGTGTAGGAAATAAGTGTTTAAGCATGCATGCCAGATGTTTATTTGTAGTTCCTGCCAGGAATTATTTATATTGCATGGGAATTAGCTATCTTTTGGAAGTTTAAAAGGACTTGCCTTTATAACTTCTATCTTTCTAGGCTTTTGGAGTAAATTATTTTCCATTGTAATCCTTTCTTCAGTACCTTTTTGGCTTTTATGTTTGTTGAAATAGTTTTAGTCATTTATGTTTTCTAAGAAGTTTTTTCAATTTATCAAGAATTTGAACTATACTTTCATAGAACAAAAAAAAATTTATTTTTTAAAGAATTGTCCTCTATTTCGTTGTATTTCCTAACCTGCATTTTTTGTAGTTGTATTTTTTTCCTCTTAATTTTTTGGTTTAATACTAATATCCATGTCTGTTTCACCTCTTAACATTTTAAAGTCACTTGTCAATTCTGACTACTTAAAACATTTCCAAATTATTATGTGTATGTTAAATAAGTCCACACTTCTGCTTTTTGGAATTTTTAACTTTTAAATTGAATTCTTAGCTCTTTATTCTTTGCTGTTTAATAAGATTTTATTGATTTTAGAGAGAAGAGAGAGAGAGAGAGAAAGGCAGGGGGAGTGAGAAGCATCAACTCTTAATAGTTGCTTCTTGTATGTGCCTTGACCAGGCAAGCCCAGGGTTTTGAACTAGTGACCTCAGTGTTCCAGGTCGACACCTATCCACTGTACAACCACAGGTTAGGCAGGCACTTTGTTGTTTCATAATAAATGGGTTTAATCAATGAATTTTCCTCTGAGTGCATTTTTGTTCACATCCCATAAGCCTTACTGTGAAGTACTGTTATTGTTTTCTCTCCTAATATTCTGTGATTTTAGTTTTGCTGCTTGTTCTCTTTAGCTTAAAAATTATTTAAAAGTATAATTTAAATTTTTGTGTGATCCCTTTTATCGCATTAGTTATTATTATTTTTAGTTTATCATGAGAGAAGATTGCCAGTGATGGTTTTGCTTTTGGTAATTTATAGAAATTTTTGGATTCCTCTTAGAATATTAGTTTGCGTAAATATTTGCTTTGCTTGCAAATTAATTTCTGCAAATTAAAAGCAGAAGTAATTTCTGCTTTTAGGGATATTGTTTGCTATTACATATATTTCTCAATTTCATATATCATTGACAATGTTAATTACATTTCAGATTCCCTATAGAGCTCTAATCATATTGCTTTTTACTTATTATTTCAAGAATTTGAGAAGCTGTTAATGTCCTTCAATACTATAATGTTTCTTTTTATTTTACCTTTTTGTTCTTTAGATGTATTTTACATACCTTATTGCTACTTTATTTAACAGAAATATACCTGCCTGCTACATTTTGTTACAGGTTTATTACTCTTAATCTATAAAAATAGGCCCTCCTTGACCTGTTTTATGCCTTCTACTTTCAGCTCCAGTTTTCCTGGTTTTATAATATATTTTCTGCTTTCACCTTTAATTCTCGTGATTTTTATAGAGCACTCCTCGCTTGCTGTTGTTGGAATCTACCTGGTATAATTTTACCTATTTATTTCACTTCTAACTTTTCTACACCCTTTAAAAAATAGCTATATTTCAGATAGCATGTAGTGTTTTTAAGTTAAAAACTCAGAGTTTGAGTGTGTTTTTAATATGGAACTTAACCCTATTGATATTTATTATGTTTTTTTTTACTTCTTTCATCTAATTAAAGCTTTCTTTTCCTTAAGTATTAACGTAACAACAAAGATATTTTTGATTTCTTCTCATGTGAATGGCAACTTGGATGAATAGAGTGGGTTACATATTTTATCTCTCATTACTTATTCTGTAGCTGTTCTGTAGTCTTAATATTCATGTTGCAGAGGATACAATGCAGAGGCCACATGATATTTTACTTTTGCGATTGATTCCCCCACCCCAGCTCATTCCCACCCATACCCTCACTCCCACCCACACCGCACTCCCACCCACACCCTTCCGGAATGCTCCTATCATTCTTTTTCACCCTTGAAATTCAGAGGTTATTCCAGGCAGTATCTGTGTTTTGGTGTCTTTTAATTAGTTTGCTAGACACATGGTATGTACATTTAGACCACAGATTTAGCTCTTAATAATAGGAAAATTTTTGTTCCCTGTGCCCTATGGGTCACATCTCATTTTGGAATGGTAGTCATGCATGCCTATCCATCTGTCCCTATTGTTTATTTCCTGTAATTCTCTTTTAGTTTGTTTCCTCTGAATTGTCTTTAATTTTTTTTTCTCTTTTTATTAAGTCAGAGGCAGGAGACAGAGAGACAGACTCCCTCATGTGCCTTGACCAGGATCCGCCACCTGGCAAGCCCCCTATTGGGTGATGCTCTGCCCATCTTGGGCTATTGCTCTATTGCTCGGCAACTGAGCTATTTTAGCGCCTGAGGTGAGGCCATGGTGCCACCCTCATTGCCTGGGGCCAACTTGCTCGAATGAACCATGGCTGTGGGAGAGGGAGAGAGGAAAAGTGATAAGGGGGGTGGGTGGGGAAGCAGGTGGTCGCTTTTCCTATGTGCCTTGACCAGGAATTGAACCCAGGACTTCCACACACTGGGCTAACACTCTCCACTGAGCCAACTGGCCAGGGTCATCCTCTGAGTTTTCTGAGTGCTTCTCAGGTTCACCCTTTGCCTTGCTTGGTTGTCTGCACTGACAGTTATGCTGTTTACTGCTTCCGATGTTGGTTTTAATTCAGCAATGGCATTATTTGATGCTTTGCCACCTTGTCATTCCTTGGACTTCCTTTTCCTTTTACTATGTTCTTGTTGCCTTGAATTTTGTTGAGCGTGCAAAGGAGAGTGTGTCTAAAATCCATTTCAACTTCCTAGAGGAAAACCATATGTTTCTTCTCTGAACCTTGAGTGGAATGCTTATCTCCTCTTTTGGATTACACATTTGTATTTCATTTACCCCCCCCCTTTTGCTTTATTTATTCATTCTAAATAAGGGGAGGTATGTTTTGATACGGTATACAACCTAAAATGAGATCGTGAGCTGCTTCCTCAGATCTTGGTTGAAAGGGGAGGGGAGGGCCAGATGTTACAAGTTCATATGACAGATGTGCTGCAGCGGCCCAGGGTTGAGGGGGCGGGGCTGGGGCTGCAGGTTATCTCAGTCTGGGTTCCATCCTCAGCTTAGTGAAGCTGCACTGGGTAGCGCCGGGGGCCAGTGCCCAGGGTCTAGGCCTACACTGGGAGAAGCGTAGCTGCCGCTTGGGGTTGCTCTGTAGGGTTTTACAGGGTCCCTCTAGGTCCTGTCCGCTGCACCCCCTTCCCCCCACACACCCTGCCACGTTTAGTTTTTATCTGAGTCTGTGTCGGATCTCAAGGGTGGCTTTGAGATGGTCCATGGTGATGTCCTTTGGTTTATCCCCACCTCCCTAACATCGAGCAGGAAATCCTCCGTGGAGTTGGGTGGCTTGGCTGTGAAAGCCTCTGCTAGATGGCGGGATCTCCTGCTTTATTTATTTATTTATTTATTTATTTTTAAGGTTTTAATTTTGGTAAACTACGTATAACATGAAACATATCATCTTCACCATTTCTGCATGTTTGTACCGTTCAGGAATATTAAGTGCATTCCCATGACTGTGCTTCTAAGCTCCAGAACGATTTCATTTTGCAAAACTGGAACTCGACCCATTAAACCACTCCCCATCACCCCTTCCATCCCCAGCCCCCAGCAACCACCATCCTACTTGCTGTCCATGACTTTGACTCCTCTAGGTCCCTCGTATAAACGTTAGTCTTTTTATGGCTGCCTTGTTTCTAACTTAGCATAGTGACTTCAAAGTTCATTCATGTTGTTAGCATACATGAGAATTGTTTTTCCTTCTTAAGGCTGAATAGTATTCCACTGTATGTATATACCACATTTTTTTTTATCCATTCATCTGTCGATGGGTTACATCTACATTTAGGCTGTCATGAACAATGCTGCTGTGAATATACAGAGGTGTACAAATATCTCTTTGAGGTTTTTGGGTTACACATTGTTTTGGGTATATACCCAGAGGTGGTATTGTTGGGTCATATAGTAATTCTTTAGTGTTTATTTTTTTGTTTTGTTTTGAGAAACTATCATACTGTTTTCTTCTGATTTAAAAATTATTATGGAAAATTTCAAAAATATGCAGAGTCAACCAAGTTGTGTGGTGACCCACCACGTCTCCTTGTCCAGCGCCAGCAGTCTTCAACGTGTTGCCGTCCTGTTATCATCTGTCTCTCCGTCTGCGCTCCCCACTTGATGATGGTGGTGGTTATTATGGTATTACAGCTGTTTCAGGAAAAACCTAAGGAAATAAAATGGGCACTCACAGCTGAAGGCTTTGATACGTGGTTCTACCCATGTAACTCGTGCCCCTGTGGAAGTGGAGGACATTTCCAGCTCCCAGAATGTCTCCTGCTATCCTTTGTCAGTTGCCGCCTCCTCCCTCAGGCAGACTTGGTTCTGATTATTTTCATGTTAGACTAGTTTACCTGGTCTAGAACTTTATATAAACAGTGCCTCCTATTTTTATGTTCCTGTGGTCAGTCTCCGAGGGCGGGGGAGAGGAGAGAGGGGTCAGTGGCCCCTGTGCCACAGGCCTAGCAGGACCGCCTCCTTCACTCTTGCAGGTCTGGGGTTCAATGTCAGGTGTGGTACCCCTGCCTTTGGTTTTGGTTTTTATTCTGCCCTGCTATTGTTTTAAAGAAACCCAGTGAAAAAGCCCCAACATTTCCCTAACATTTAAAACTCATTGTACTTAACACCCCCTTTTATTTGTTATAAAAGCACTTACTCATATATTAAAAATCTGGAATAGAGAGAAATAGAGGAAAATAAGTCCATCATTGTTATTGCACCGAATAATCATGATCAGCATTGCTCCATGTTAACTGGGTCTTTTTGCTGTGTACGTTTTTCCTTTGTGTAATTTAACTGTCGTCATAGTGCATACGACCACGTTTCCTGCTTCTTCACTTAAAGTTGAAAAGTCATTATTTTTCTAGCTAGCTCTGAATGTCACGGTGGTTATTTTTTGTTGGCTCCATGGCAGCAGTGGTAGGGGTTGCCATTAATGCTTTGCACTGTACTAAGTCTTATGAACTCACTGGATCCTCACAACATATAGGTGAAGTATGTACAGTTTACTCCCATTTTAGAGATGGAGAAATTGAGGCCAAGTGAAATGTCACGCGTTTGGTGAGTAGGAAAGCCAGGAACCAAAACCCCCAGATGTTCTACTTCCTGCCCTCAACACTCATGCACAATGCTAACTTCACCATTCCTTTGAGTGTTCTGTAGAGGAAGCTTTCCCTCCATTTGACAGATGTGTAAACTGAGGCACAGAGAGCCATTGAGGCAGCAGGGCCATGGTAGAACTGAGGCTAGAACCCAGGCTCCTGTCTCAGACCATACTCTCCCAATTCTGGAGGTTCTTTGTTCTGCCTGGGAGGTCCTGCCTTGTGTTAGTTCTTCCTCAGGTTAGAACCACTTCCCTGTCTCTCCCCCCCCCCCCAGCCCCCTAGCTTCTGGTTTTCCTTGCATTTTCATTCTGTCATCCTTCCAGCAGCCCCTCAAGTTTCTCCTCACCTCTCTGGGCCTCAGTTTCTTCATCTTTAAAACGGGCATCTCTTCTCGCCCACCCCTTTCTGGGCTGCTGTGGCTTCGTCCCCCTCCAGCGCGGACTTGGCCAGCCGGGCGCTCTCCCAGACACTTGCAGGGAACTGTACTTGCGGCTGAGCTAGCATCTGCTTCCCCATCTGGTCCCAACTTTTTCCTTAATTACCCACTGAATTGGCTCTAACAAAACGCTGACAACTTGAATGAGACATTAGCTGATACATCAGCACTCGTGCCAGAGCCTCATGGGCTTTTCCAGGACGTGACGAACCCAGGCCCAGTGAAGCCCCATGTACCCTGGCTGGAGTCCCCATCTCAGCTGAGTGGCAGGCCCAGGCAAGCTGCCAGGTTCTCACGTAGCTCATCAATGCCACCTTTTTAGTGGCTGAACCCTGGGCTTTCGTGTGTTTGGGACAAGTCACAAACCTGGAAGCAGGTTTTGTCCTCTCTCCTATCCCTTCCTTGGTCCCTAACCCTTGGGCCGTTTGTTCCAAGGTGTTGTTCTTCAGACTATTTCTGTTTTGTTTTCTTCTCCACCTTTCTGACTGCGAAGCGGCAGGACAGCTGTGAGGGGAGGAAATTGACCTGGGCTTTTTTTTTTTTTTTACCTCAGGTGCCCCCTGCTTTGGGGCCTGTTTCTGCATCCACAGGAAGGGGTCCCAGGAGGTGTAATGCAGGATTTAATTTGAACTTCTGTGATTCTAAGAAAAGGTGGAGCTTCTGTTCTGTCTTTGTAAGTAGGGTAGTAGAATCAGGGGCTGTCAAGTGGGTGTGAAGAGCACAGGCTCCAGGGCCAGCTGGTCTGGATTCAAATTTTGCCTCTGTTACTTCTTCCTGGTGTGACCTTGGCCAAGTTGTCCAACCTCTCTGTGTCTCAGTTTCCTTTTTAGGAATGATAGAGAACCCATGAGTGAATTATAAAGATTAAATGAGTCAATACATGTAAAGCACCTGGCACATAATCACTCAAATGCTACCTGTTCATCCCTCAACCCCCTTTTTAAAGCTCATGTGCCCCAGGTTGTTAATTATACTCACTTCAGGGCGCATGGTCATTGTGGGCGCATTACAGTCCTCTTTTCTGGATTCATTGAGTCCTGTCTTTTTATTCCCATTTTCCCTCTGGCTCTGCTCCTCCATGTCTCAAGCCATTCAATTCTATGTATAGTATTTACCGCACATCTTTTTTGTTTATATGCCTTCTTGCAAAATGTGGGCTGTTTTTTGTGTGGGCGCATGTTTAAGCTTTTTTTGTCAGTGCTTTAGTGTGTAGATCTCATTCTGTTTCTGACTTTCGTCCTCCGCTCCAAGTTTTTGAGATCCATCACGTTACCTCTAGCTCCTGGGTGCAGCCACCAGGTTCTACAAGCAAGATTGCCTTCATTTCTCCCCACCCCGAGTCAAACTGCAGGGAACGTCCTTCTACATGTGCCCACGTGGGCTTCTGTGAGACCTCTGTTGTAATGTGGACCCAGGGGTGGAATTTCAGATGGAATGAAATAGGGAATATCTGAAGGAAGCGTAGGAGTGGATGTTTGCATGCCCCGAATTGAGTAAATCACGAATAGCGCTTGGCCAATTAAGAAGTTGACTGTCTTGTGGGCTTGTCTTGAATCCGAGCCAACGACTTCTTTTGTTTTTAATTTTTTTTTAACTTGAAATCACATGAATACATGTTCTTTGGAAAGAATTCGCATGACACAACACTAAGTACGATGAAGAAGAAAAGTAGAAAGGGCCCCTTCACATTGCTTGCCACCCTCCTAAGCCCCGTTTCCAGCTGGTAAGCACTAGTGACAGTGGAACATTCATGCTCAGTCATTTCTTGTACATTTACAGGCACAAATGTGAACCATCCCTCTTGTTTTATAGCTTCGCTCTTCTCACTTTACAGGGTGCCACAAAGTCATTTCATGTTAGCCTCCATAGATCTGCTTCTCTTTTAATCCATGCTCAGTATTCCATTTTAAGGATCTACCATAGTTTATATAACTAGTCTCCTTCTGATGGGTATTTTGCTTCTTGCCAATTTTACTAGCTGTTATAACCAGAGAACCAGCACTTCTTGTGGTGTTGGTCTGCTAGTGATGAATTCCTTTAGCTTTTGTACTTCTTTATTTCTGAAAGATACTTTTGCCAGCTATTGAATTCCAGGTTGACAGACAGTTTTTATTTTCCTTTCAGTACTTTAAAGATGTTGTTTCACTGTCTTCTGTTTTCATTGTTTCTGATGAGAAATTGGCTGTCATTCTTATTTTTTGTTCCTCTGTATATATCTTTTAAATTTTTTGACTACTTCTTAGATGTTCTCTTTATTTCTAGTTTTACGTTCTTTGGTTGTGGTATGCCTGAAAGTAGTTTTCTTCTGCTTGGCATTCATTGAGCATCTGGGTTTATAGTTTACGCCAAATTAGAAACTTTTGGCCATTATTTCTTTAAATATCTTTCCTACCTTACTCCCACTCTTTTTTTTCAGGGACTCCAATTGCATATGTGTTACGCCTTTTGAATTTGTTCCACAGCTCACCCATGCCCTGTTGATGTTTGTTCATCTTTTTTCTCTCTGTTTCATTGTTAATAGTTACTATTGCTGTGTCTTTTCAGTTCGTCTTTTCTTATTTCATCTATTCTTCATTCCGGACATTCTGTTTTTCATCTCTAAGAAGTTTGATTTGGGTCTTTTTATATCTCCTGTGTCTTTCTCTAACTTGCTCATGTTTTCCATTATGTTCTCAAATTTATGGAATATGTTAATAATAGCTATTTTATGTCCTTAAAGTCTATTATTTATGCCATTGCTGGGTCTGTTCCTATTAATTAGTTTTTCTGCTGCTTTCGTGCATAGTGGTTTTTGATTGGCAG
Source organism: Saccopteryx leptura (assembly GCF_036850995.1). Classification (NCBI taxonomy): domain Eukaryota; kingdom Metazoa; phylum Chordata; class Mammalia; order Chiroptera; family Emballonuridae; genus Saccopteryx; species Saccopteryx leptura. The sequence continues at coordinate 20,937,274 of NC_089504.1, read as the reverse complement.
ACATTTTGAATGTCACATTGTTCAATTCTGAATGTTTTAATATTCCTTTAAATATGTTTGTGCTTTCTGTTATTGCTGTGGTATTAGTGTCCTGTTGCTGCTGTAACAAATCACCACAATTTTACAATTTTAGTGGCTAAAAGCCACTTAAATTTACTTTCTTATAGCTCTGGAAATTGCAAGGGCAAGATGGGTCTCACTGGGCTAAAACCAAGGTGTGGGCAGGGCTGTGTTCTCTAGGCAAGAAATCGTTTTCTTTTTCAGCTTCTAGAAATGACCTGCATTCCTTGACCTGTGAATCCCCTTTCTCCATCTTCAAAGACAGCAAAGTTGGGCAGAGTCCCTCTCATGCTGCCGTCTCTCTGTTTCTCTCTCTCCTGCTTTCCTTGTTGATTTAGAAGGACCTTGGCATTGGGCCTACTCAGGTAATCTCTAAAATAATCTCCCCATCTAAAGGACGTCTGATTAGCAAACTTAATTCCATTTGCCTGTATCCTGACATATTCACAGGCCTGGGGATTGGGATGTAGACAGTTTTGCAGGGCATTTTTCTGCCTACTGCAGCAGTTAATTGTTGTGTAGGACCAGAGCAGCCTTTAGAAGAGAGCAGGCAAATTATAGCCATGGGACAAATCTGGCCTGCCACCTGTTTTTGTAAATACAATTTTATTGGTCCACAGCTATGTTCATTCATTTGTGTATCGTCTATGGCTGCTTTTAGTACACAACAACCCACAAAGACTGAAATAGTGACCGTCTAGCCCTTATAGAAATGGCATTCCAGCCCCCCTGTCTAGAGATAATTTTTCTCCACTCTCGAGGGCATAACTTTCTGGGTAGTCAGTCTGATGCCCTGTCTGTTATGAGATTTCTCCAGTTTGGCTGTTGGGAATGTGAACTACTCTTGGCCCCGTGTGAGCTCTGGGGAAGTGTTGTGCCGGACTCCTGGTGGTTGTGAGCTCTGGGGAAGTGTTGTGCCGGACTCCTGGTGGTTGTGAGCTCTGGGGAAGTGTTGTGCCGGACTCCTGGTGGTTGTGAGCTCTGGGGAAGTGTTGTGCCGGACTCCTGGTGGTTGTGAGCTCTGGGGAAGTGTTGTGCCGGACTCCTGGTGGTTGTGAGCTCTGGGGAAGTGTTGTGCCGGACTCCTGGTGGTTGTGAGCTCTGGGGAAGTGTTGTGCCGGACTCCTGGTGGTTCTTGCTCCAGGCTCAGGTCGTTGCTAATGTGCGTGTGGGGACCCGTGCGCGAGCAGCTGAAGATCGAAGCTCATTCTCTGGACCCCCCTCTCCCTCTGCTTCTCTAACATGCGTATTCTTGCCTCCTTTTCCTCCACAATTCTTAACTCTGACTCCTGAACTCTGCCTGGGTGCCCCCTCTCTGCACTGCAGCTTGGACGTCCTCCAGGTGGCCAGCCGGGACAATCAATCATAGGACCCACCTTGTTCGCTTTGCCTCTCAGAGATTACTGTCGTGCCCGCCTGTTGCCCAATGTCTAGAATTTATTATTTCACACATTTTATCCAATTTTCTAGTTCTTTAAAGTGGGTGGTAAATCTTGTCCTGTTATTCCATCGTGACTAGGGGCCAGCAGCACGTCAGTCAGTATTATTTTGCGTTTACGGGGATACTCTGGGAAGCTAGCATGCTGGAAGAGGCAGCCTCGGGTCGAAGACTCTCCATCTTAATGATACTACCACATTGGCCCTGGTAAAGCCTGTACCACCTTGGACTTTGGAGAGTCTTATTCTAATAGCAGAGGTTGTGGTGGTATTGGGGAACACATGGTGATATGATACTTTGAGCTCTGTAAAGTGCTAGGAACTTGCCAAACGTTGTGGTTCTTAAGAAAGGGCCTCTCCTGGCTGTTACTCCTTTGACTTGGCTCTCTGATGGTACTTTTGCTCTGCCCAGCCATGCTCGGTCTGGGCATCGAAGGACTATTACTATTTCCTTAGCAAGTGGGGGTCCCATGGGGATGTCTTCCTATAGGCCACTACTTTCCTGACATCTAATGAGCACTTATAGGTTCTCAACAATATCGCACATGCTTCATATAGTCATTGCAATATAATTTAATTCTCCACCTCAACCTTAAGGGCTTGGGATGAAATGGAAATGGAGAGAGGGGGCGTGGCCTGCTCAAGGTTGAAGCGAGGATTCTTTCTGCTTGAAACCAAATCTGCCAGTTCATACAACAGAGCATTCCTTTTTGCCGAGACCCCTCGGGTTGCGAACCTCAGAAACTCATCTCAAACCTGCTTACACCAGAAGGGGACACTTATCACTTATTGGAGTACCTGCTGAAAAGTCCAGGGCTGGACCCCAATACTTAGATCATGTTATCAGAAATACGTTGCTGTCCATCTCTCAGCTCTTGTTTCCTTGTGTTGACTTATTCTTGAAGCAAGTTCTCCCCAGGTGATGGCAGAAATGGCTGTAGCAAAGCTAGAGTAGTCCCAGTGGAAAGAAAGCACCTGTTTCCCAACAGTTTCAACCAAAGGCCAAGAAAGACTCCTATTGGCCAATCACAGTGCCAGGAGGGAGTGCTGTTTTGATTGGGCAGACATGGGTCATTTGATTCTCCCCCTGGAGGCGGGGCCTGCAGATAGCCCATCAAACCACTTAGATCAGGGGTCCCCAAACTTTTACACAGGGGGCCAGTTCACTGTCCCTCAGACCGTTGGAGGGCCGGACTATAAAAAAAAAACTATGAACAAATCCCTATGCACACTGCACATATCTTATTTTAAAGTAAAAAAACAAAACTGGAACAAATACAATATTTAAAATAAAGAACAAGTAAATTTAAATCAACAAACTGACCAGTATTTCAATTGGAACTATGGGCCTGCTTTTGGCTAATAAGATGGTCAATGTCCGGTTCCATATTTGTCACTGCTAGCCGTAACAAGTGATATGACGCGCTTCCGGAGCCGTGATGCATGCGTCCCGCGTCACTGGAAGTAGTACTGTATGTGAGCGATGCCACCACATACAGGACTCCAGGAGCACAGGATGCGGATGACCACACCCCTCTGGCTCTGGATACTCTAGAGCTCCATTGCTCATGGTTCTCGCAGGTCTGTTTGGTGCTTGTCTCATCTGGCCTTGTTTTGACAGTGGCATTCCGTCCTTCCCAGGTTCTGGCCATCAGCTCTTCTCTCTCAATACCAGGCGCAGGTGAAGCTTCCTGGCTTTTGCTCCCTCTTGCCAGAGCTGAGTCTGGCCTAGAAATGTACCGCATTGACACGGAGCAGATAGGGGGAGATGCCAGTCCCAGAGCCCCAGTGCCTCGGCCCCAGGGTGGAGGGGAACCGCTCCTGGGAGGTTTGCTCTGGGAGAGCAAAGGAATTGTGTGTGTGTGTTACATGTGGAGAGAGAAACCTGCCATGCTGTGCCCATTACACTTCTGGGGCTACTGAACAAGAGGTCCGGTGGGGTGAGCCTTACCTCCCAGTTGGCACCAGGAAACAAGGGCCCAGCAGGCTGGTGACTCCCTGAAACCCTCTTTCATCATCATTAGATGACTTTTCTGAGGGTAGTCTGGGACCTCCTGCACTAGAGCAGCCAGTGGACGCCAACCCCATCCTCAGACCTGCTGTTTCTGAATCTTGGGGGGTGCGAGGTCGCAAATCCAAGGTGTTAACTGATGCCTCCGCAGTCCTCGTCCTCATACACTGCAGTTTGCGGGCCCCACAGAGGTGACTGAGTCGGCTGAGTTGTTCCTGTCTCCCGATGGGACTATTTACCATGTTGATCCAGTTTCGAGGATTTCCCTCCTTCAGATTTGAACTGCTCCTTTCAGAATAAGGGGAGCCAGCCTGAAGGGTGGGGTCCCTTTCTGAAAAGGTCAGCATATTGTTCTATTCTGTCTAGCACTTTCTGTGTCTCAAGACATGCCCTGGAAATACCTTGAAAAGAAAGGGTAACGCGGAGTGTATCTACATTTCTTCCTAGGAAACGCTGACCCCCCAAAGCCCGTGACACATCAGGACTGGCCCTGAGAACGGGGAGGCACAGCTGTGTCCAGAATGGGGCCTTTGGCTTGGGAAAGCTCAGTGACTCATCGGCGTCAGATTTCACTTGTTCATAAGTCGAGACCCTAAAACGTCGTCGAGAAAAACATTATTTTTACTCACAAGATTTCAAACACTGTTTTAGCCAAAGAAGCCTTTCATAGATGAACTCTTACCATGGGAGCCAAGTAGATTAGATAAAAATGAGTTTTGAAATTGGGGAGGGAGGGCCACATTTATGACTTTTGTGGGCCCTGAGGCACTTTGGTTTTTTGTGGGCTTCTTCCTCCATAAAAAATAGGAAAAGTTATATTTTATGACTGGATTGGTATAAAGATGAGTATATTAACATTATATGTTAAACATTTTCTCTGACCTAAAAGTTCAGCTTTGTTCTGATTTTAAAAGAAATTCAAGCAGTTTTGTGGGAGGAGGCAGGGCCTTAGCTGCGAGGCCGCCACGCCCCCCCTGGGTGGCTCCTGAGGTGGCCAGAGGAGTGGGACCCAGTGTGGAGAGCACTGCTCAGACTCATCCTTGTGCCTTAGCAGACACGGCTTATCAGCCTGCTTCACCGGGGAAGTCGTAACATACCGCAACAGCCGAGTCATGCTCCTCAGTTTCTTAAGCATCATTCCTGCCAAGTGATTATCTGTCCAGCTTCTGCTTGAGCCCCTCTAGCGACAGGGACCTCATCACTGTGTTTCAGTTCTTTCTGATCCAGCTCTGTAGGACCTCCTGGCACCCAGCGGGACCGTGCCCTTCACCATTTATTCCCTAAGCCAGTGAGTGAATCCTCTTGTGCCCAAGCCACGGCTGAGCTGGGCTGGGAGTCTGAGCTGGGCTGGGAGTCTGAGCTGGGCTGGGAGTCTGAGCCGGGCTGGGAGTCTGAGCCGGGCTGGGAGTCGGAGCCGGGCTGGGAGTCGGAGCCGGGCTGGGAGTCGGAGCTGGGATGGGAGTCTGAGCTGGGCTGGGAGTCTGAGCCGGGCTGGGAGTCGGAGCCGGGCTGGGAGTCTGAGCCGGGCTGGGAGTCTGAGCCGGGCTGGGAGTCGGAGCCGGGCTGGGAGTCGGAGCCGGGCTGGGAGTCTGAGCCGGGCTGGGAGTCTGAGCCGGGCTGGGAGTCTGAGCCGGGCTGGGAGTCGGAGCCGGGCTGGGAGTCGGAGCCGGGCTGGGAGTCTGAGCCGGGCTGGGAGTCGGAGCCGGGCTGGGGGTCTGAGCCGGGCTGGGCTGGGAGTCGGAGCCGGGCTGGGAGTCGGGGCCGGGCTGGGAGTCGGGGCCGGGCTGGGGGTCGGGGCCGGGCTGGGAGTCGGGGCCGGGCTGGGAGTCGGAGCTGGGCTGGGGGTCTGAGCTGGGCTGGGGATCGGAGCCGGGCTGGGAGTTGGAGCCGGGCTGGGAGTCTGGGCTGGGCTGGGAGTCGGAGCCGGGCTGGGAGTGAGTCGGAGCCGGGCTGGGAGTCGGGGCCGGGCTGGGAGTCGGGGCCGGGCTGGGAGTCGGGGCCGGGCTGGGGGTCGGAGCCGGGCTGGGAGTCGGAGCCGGGCTGGGAGTCGGAGCCGGGCTGGGAGTCGGAGCCGGGCTGGGAGTCGGGGCCGGGCTGGGAGTCGGGGCCGGGCTGGGAGTCGGGGCCGGGCTGGGAGTCGGGGCCGGGCTGGGAGTCGGAGCCGGGCTGGGAGTCGGGGCCGGGCTGGGGGTCGGGGCCGGGCTGGGAGTCGGAGCCGGGCTGGGAGTCGGGGCCGGGCTGGGAGTCGGGGCCGGGCTGGGGGTCGGGGCCGGGCTGGGAGTCGGGGCCGGGCTGGGAGTCGGAGCCGGGCTGGGAGTCGGAGCCGGGCTGGGGGTCGGGGCCGGGCTGGGGGTCGGGGCCGGGCTGGGAGTCGGAGCTGGGCTGGGGGTCTGAGCTGGGCTGGGAGTCGGAGCCGGGCTGGGAGTTGGAGCCGGGCTGGGAGTTGGAGCCGGGCTGGGAGTCTGGGCTGGGCTGGGAGTCTGGGCTGGGCTGGGGGTCTGAGCCGGGCTGGGCTGGGAGTCTGGGCTGGGCTGGGAGTCGGGGCCGGGCTGGGAGTTGGAGCCGGGCTGGGGGTCGGAGCCGGGCTGGGGGTCGGAGCCGGGCTGGGGGTCGGAGCCGGGCTGGGGGTCGGAGCCGGGCTGGGAGTCGGAGCTGGGCTGGGCTGGGAGTCGGAGCCGGGCTGGGGGTCGGAGCCGGGCTGGGGGTCTGAGCCGGGCTGGGGGTCGGAGCCGGGCTGGGAGTCGGAGCCGGGCTGGGAGTCTGAGCCGGGCTGGGGGTCGGAGCCGGGCTGGGAGTCTGAGCTGGGCTGGGAGTCGGAGCCGGGCTGGGAGTCTGAGCCTGGGGTTTGAGGTGCAGCTCTGCCCCTCCGCTGCCGTGTGACCCCGTCAAGGACCTCTCCCTCTCGGAGCTTGAGGTGTCCGTTTGGGAAAGTTGCTGGTTGGACTCGGTGGTCTTCTCACACATGGCTGTTGTGTGATGCTAAAGGGAGACCAAGGCTCGCCCTGAGCAGCTGCTGCCCACAGCCAGGGTTATTCTGGGATGTGGAGAGCTTGTTGCTCTTGCTTGGAAGTCTGTGTCCCTGTCCCTCTGGGTCTCATGGGTCTTGACAATAAAATTTGGCGACAAGGAAGGAGAAGGGTCAGGTGGCTTGGGATGATCGCTCCACTCCTTGTCCTCCACTCTGCTGCTGGTTGACTTTTCCTGAGATTTAGGAAAATGTGTCCTCCAGAGCCCACTGGGCAGCTACCCAGCACTTTCCTGGTGCTGTGTGCTGGCCCACGCAGCCTAGGGGAGAAGGGAACCAGAGCTGGTGTGCTTTTCTCCCTGGGTCCTGTAGGACCTCCTGGCACCCAGCAGGCCCCTGCGTGTCACTCACCAGTTATTCCCTAAGCCAGTGAATCCTTGTGCCCAAGCCACGTCTGTGGGAGTGGGGAGCCTGGGGCTCGAGCCGCAGCTCTGCCCCTCCGCCTGCCGTGTGACCCGACCCCATCAAGGACCTCTGCCGTGGCAGAGTGGGAACCGTCCTTCCCCTGTCCCCTCCTGTCCAACCTCTCTGTCCCAGGCCCCTGCTGCTTGGAGGAGGGATGCTCCCGTCTCACACCCTGCCCCCAGTACTCCCGGCCCAGCCTATCTTTGTGCCCCCCCCCCTTCATGCTGCCTTTGACCCTGCCCCCCCCCCATGGTTTCCCACCTTCACACTTGTGCATCGCGTCCCTCCTGCTGGGGCAGTTGGTGGGATGGCCTCCCAGCCCACCAAAAGAGTGGAGCATGGAGCGAGCCCCATCCTGGCCTCTAACCCAGCTTCTAACCCATGCCCAGTGTTTGTTCGCCTGATTCCTGCTCTCCATGTTGTAATTATTGATTCCTATGCATCCACTTACCTTGTGCTGTCTGGGGTGAACTTGCCACCCAGCGCCAGCTTCAGGGGCTCAGAAGTTCCTGGAAACAGTGACTTATTACTGGCTTAGTGAGCGTGTCTCTGCCAGCCAGGTGCGTCCAGGAAAAAGCGTGTGTGTGAGGTAGGTGCTGTTCAGGACACCTTCATGGCACCATGTGAGTTTTCCTTTGTCTTGGGTCTGTCTTTTGGGGTTCCTCCCTCACCATTATGTTTTTACTTAAATAACTCATCTAATGAAATGTCAGGGAAGAAGTCGGTTTCATCCATCCGTCCATCCATCCATCTCTTCCTCCGCACATACTGTGTGCAGGGTCAGCGAGTGAGTGATAAGCCCAAATGCTGAGTGAATTCAAAGTTAGTATAGGACTTTCTGCTTTCTTCTTTTCCAAGTGAGAGGAGGGAAGATAGAGACAGACTCCTGCATATGCCCGGACTGGAATCTACCTGGCAACCCCCATCTGGGGCCATGCTTGCAACTGAGCTATTTTTAGTGCCCGAGGCAGAGGCTCCAGAGAGCCATCCTCAGTGCCTAGGGCTGATGTGCTCAAACCTATCGAGCCATGGCTGCAGGAAGGGGAGAGCGAAGGGACAGGGTAGAGGGGGAAAGGTGGAGAAGCAGATGGTCGCCTCTCCTGTGTGCCCTGAATGGGAATTGAACCCGGGACATCCACATATCGGGCCAATACTCTACCTCTGAGCAAAATGGCCAGAGCTAGAACTTTCTGCTGTCTAAGTGATATCTTCTCAGAATCTTTGTTTAAAACAGTTTGGTTTAATTTATTCTAAAAAGTAGCACATGCTCTTTATAGAAAAAGTTAGAAAACTCAGAAGAGTCTGAGGAAGAAAGTAACCTGTAGATCCCTACCTGATGCTTTTATACCTTTTACATTTTGATTGTTTTCCTTTTCATTATTATTATTTGTAATCAATATGTGTGATACAATTTTTCTCCCGCTTAAAAAATAAAACACAAAAATTCAACATCATATAATTAGGGTTTCCAGTTTTCTTGTAAGCCCTGTGGCTTTGGCTGTATGTGTCCTGTGAAGTGGCTGTACCCTAGTTTATACCCACCGGTGCCTTGTTTTGGGGGGTGAGTTGCTCCTTCCGGTTTTCCCTGTCCTATAGAATACTGTGAAGAGTGCCTTGTAAGTGAATTGGTTTCCACGTGTTGGATTGTTTCCCAGACTTTCCGTCTGGAAGGAGTGTTAGTGATCGCCCGGACCCCTTCCTCTCTAACTTGAGTGTGTGAGTGTCACCTAGAGAGGGCTTGTGAGAACAGCTCTCCGGGCCTCTCCCCAGAGGTTCTGACTCAGTGCGTGCGGGTGATGCTCAGGAGTCTGCCTCCGCACCGGGGCCAGGTGTGCTGATGCTGCGGGGTCGTGCACGGCCCTGGGAGTGGCATTAACCCCCTTCTCCTCCGAGGCTGTGGAGATGGGACAGTGGGGGATGGGTGACCATTGCCCAGTCCAGGCCAGGGGTTGGCTCCCGTGCTGGGGCACTGATCCCCTCCCCTTGCTGTCCCTGTCACCTGGGGGAACCTGCAGGAGAAGGCTTCATTCAGTTACTCTATTTACACCATCAGAGTGTTACTGGGATGGGATTGCAGCCACTCGGGGCAGGCAGAGGGCGGGTGCAGACTGGGCTGGGCGCTGGCATACAGGTGGGGGCCAGGGTAAGAGCAGAGAAACTGGTGAAGACCTCGATGAATTGTTGTAAGTGAGAGTGAGTGACAGCCTTTCTAGGACACAAGGGGTTAAGCAGGCGGCTGGCACAGCCTCCCCGGAGCCAAAGGGGGAACTCAGGAGTAAGTCATGACTGCTAATTAATTCAATTAAACTACTTTATAAGCTCCACTGGTGTCAGTAAATTGTTAAAGTCTATTAAAAAATCAGTGGAACGTGATGAGGGTTTGGGGACGCCGCATCACCTTCCTCGAGTCCTTCCCCCGTAGTGGGGCGCCCTAAAGGGGGGGTTGGAGGCCCTGTCTGGTGCCCCCACCGACCTGGTGCGTGTGCTGAGGCAGATCCCACCTCCCCTGGGCCTCGGTTTCCCTTCCCCGGCTGTACCGTTAAGTGACGGACTGGCTTTTGAGCCCCCGCCCCTTTGGCACCCGAGTTGTTAGGACTTTCCCGTCTCTTCTGGTCAGAGACAGCTGTCACTCCAGATGCGCGGCCCAGTCTCTGCCCCTCCTTCACCACAAGTTCATCTGGTCAGTTTCCAGGGGTGGATGTAAGGACAGCTGACCCAAAGGGGAGGTGCCGGCTCTGGAGAGGGGAGTGAGCAGGCTGGGTTGCACCTAACACCTGTGCTGGTCCCCTAACAGCTATGGGACTGCTTGTAGCGTCTCATTCAGTCCCTCCTCCCAGCAGGCCGTGGTATCCTCCACTCTTAAGGGTGAGGATACCCAGGCTCCCAGGGGCCAAGCAGCCTACCCACGAGCAGGTGGTAGAGTCGAAACTTGAATCAGGGCTGCCGTCTCTCCAGGTCCTTGTGGCTGACCGCTCTTTTCCACTAACGTGTTTAAAGCTGCGACTCCCGGCCAGACTCGACAACGAGCAGCACTGCAGTCACGGGAAAGAAAACACCAAAGTGTTCTCTTCCTCTCGTCACTGTCCAGACAGGAGGAACCACAAAGAGGAGTTGGCTGATGGTTTGTTTCACCAGGCCTGTTAGACCCAGCTCCTGCATGCAGCGCTGGGCCTAGCTGCTGGTCTCAGCCTTGTGAGCCATCTGTACAAGAGCGGCTGGGAATTTGGAAATTGCTCCCTGGTGCTTGGACACTAGAGTTACACTCTTATCTTCTGTCAGATTACATCTTGTTCAGCCGTGCAAACAGCAGGCCAGGCAGTGCTGGTGTTGGGGAAGGGTGGCCGTGGCCCTGGGGCTGAGGGCAGCCTCCGTCATGCACTCCTCAGCTGTGGGTCTCGAGCAAGTCCATTCCCCTCCCAGTTCTAGGAGTTTGAGCTTGTTCCCCTCATCCCTGAAAGTCAGTGTGGGCAGCCTGCTCCCTGGGTGGTCTGAAGGGAGAGAAGGAGAAGGAGAAGGGGAGGAAGAGTTTAGGGCCAGCTAAACTTGTGAATGGAGCATGCTCTGCCGCTGGACCTTGAAAGGCTCTGAAAAGTCCGGCAGTACAGAAGGGAGATAAACTTTGTTGACTCAGCTTCCTGCAGCCCAGCCACACTTCCGCTCTCCCAGCACACCTTTTGTTTAATGACCTGCTGGCTGAGGGGAAGCGACTTATTAAACACTGAAATATTGCCCTGGGAGAGAGCTGCTTTTCTAGGTGGCAGTTTCTCGGGTTCAGTTTGTCCTGAGAACACCCATTCAGTGAATCGGGTAGACCTGCACTCAGCGACGCGGTGTCTGCACCCGCCCCCTGCGTTTACACCCGCCCCCTGCGCTTACACCCGCCCCCTGCGTTTACACCCGCCCCCTGCGCTTACACCCGCCCCCTGCGCTTACACCCGCCCCCTGCGTTTACACCCGCCCCCTGCGCTTACACCCGCCCCCTGCGCTTACACCCGCCCCCTGCGCTTACACCCGCCCCCTGCGCTTACACCCGCCCCCTGCGCTTACACCCGCCCCCTGCGCTGACTTTCCTTAAACCAGAGGCCGTGTCTGTCCTGGGATCCCGGAGCCCTCCAGTTGCCCAGCCTTCCAGATCGGGAATATACTCTTGTCACGGTTCCCTTTGTGAGCATTTATCGGCAGGACACGCTGTTGGTGGGGGGGGAGTTGGAAGCTGCCTGAACGTGCGCTACAAAATCCCAATAATTCGGAGCTGCCCGTTTAAGAATTTGTGAACTGCAGCTGACCTTTTCAAAAGAAGGGTTGCCAAGGAAAATGCTAGCGTAAACACGATCTTTAGGGGAAGAATTCTGAAGTGTGTAAGGACTCAGATCTATTTTTAAGCCCTCTGAAGGCTCTCATTGGAATATAAACACTGTGCTAATTATAAAAACACCTTTTTCTGTTCAAAACTGGTGTAAACAAGATGGGGGAGGCTGGGTGGAGGAGGGAGGAGGGTTTGCACAGAGATTACACTCTGGCCACAATAGCTGACTTAGTTGCCTCTCTTTAAAAAATTCAGATTTCCCACTTGTTTTGACAGTCTGGATGCCTGGGCAGTGGTGGCCATGCCCTCCCACCGGCAATGGTCAGCAGGAGTGGGTGGCCATCCCCTTCTCTTCCCCACTCTGGACCCCAGCCTGGTTTACTTGTGGGAGTTCCCTGCAGGGCCCCAGGCCCATTGAAATCCGTACCCCTGCCTTTCTAAGAAGAATTTCCCCAGTGTTGAGCACAGCATGTAATTGCTTGTTTCTTCTCCATTAACCACAGAGGAACGTCGTGTCTTGTTCAACAAAACTTTCAAAGATCAACAGTTTCAGCAACAACTGACCCCTACCTACCTACCGACGGCCTACTATGCATCAGGCTCTGTGCAAGAAGCTGGAGTTGGTGTGGACAGAAAGTGCCTCCCTGTAGCTTGCTGCCCACCCCAGTGGCCGTCATGCTGTGCTCTGGAGGGCGCTTTTCAGCTCCCTGCCGCGTGTCACCCAGGGCTTCTGTCCTGCCGGCCCTGTGATGGACGGGATTTTGAAACGGTGGTCACAGTCCTTGCCGTTGAGCTACTGTTTTCAGAGAGACAGGACAGAGGGTAAAGCGAGCTCCTAAGAAGTCAGGCTGTTGGCCCCTTTTTAGCTTTGGGGATGCCAAGGTGTGTAGCGGGGGAGAGAGGGGGTTCGGGGGTGGGGGGTCATAGACACCTGCCGGAGGGATGTGTGACCCTGTGGTGTGATTAATACTGAGATAGGCTGCGGGGAAAGGAGAGGACATCCTAGGCTCTAATGAAGAGGTAGAAAGAGTCTAATTGGGGGAGGCGTGATATGCAAGTGGTATTTCAGGGTGTTTACCTTCTGAGGGAGGATGAAAATAGCAGGTGGTCTACTTGAACAGAGTATTTGGGGAGTGGAGGGATGGAGGGGTGTGGGGTGTGAGGAGGAGGAAGAGGAGAAGGATAACGGGAGGTGGGTAGATGGACAGATGAACAGATACTAGATGTCCTTGTGGAGGACCCTGAAACCAAGGTGGAGAATTTCGCTCACCAAGAAAATGAGCATGAGTAGGCCTGAAGCCGCAGGAGGCCACAGTCTGTGTCTGTCTCTTTCACCATTGTCCTCAGTTCCCAGCAAAGGCCTGACATAGTAAATGTATATTAACTGTTTGTTGAGTGAATGAATGAAGATACCTAGTGGGTATTTATCACGTTTATCTTAACGGCATTATTATGGGGAGATATTACTGCCTTTTACTGATGAAGGTGGGCTGTTCTTACATGAGTGTGTGTGTCTGTGTGTTGTGGCTTTGGGGGAAAACATGAGGACACCAGAAAGCCTTTTTTTTTTTTTGTAACAGCACTGTGAAATATTGATCAATTTGGTTCCATTGTATGACCCAGAGACAATTTTATGGGCAGAAAATATGACCATGTTATATGGCTGTAATAAAAAATCCCAGGTTGAGCCAGACCCAGAAAACCAAGTAGCTGACCACGTGGGCAGGACGAGGTGATTGCACGTCTTTCTGCTAGAGTTAGTTTGTTGTTTCTTCCTTCATGGTACCAGTGAAGGGCTCAGTTGCAGGTAGGAAGTAACAGGTCCCAGCACAAAATGTATAGAACAAAAGCTGAACACCGAATTCAGTTTGTTGTACTCCTGCAGTTAGATGTCCCTCTGTTGTGGATATGAACTGTACAGTAATCTGAAAATCGTCCCCCAGTGTTGAAGCACGGACATGATTTGATGAATGGGAATCGTGATATCGCAGCAAATATGCATGTGATCGGGGAGAATATGACGTGTGCAGCGGGCAGGTGCCCCTGGGCAGATGACTAGGAGGTGAGAACTGTTCTCTCGGTTCCTCTCAAAATGAGAGCGTCTTGCCCGCCCGCCTGACTGCGATCGTTGCGTTGCAAGGTGAGCATCTTTCATACAATACAGTTCGTTTTTGCAAGCCAGCACTTTCGTCTGGTGCCCAACCAGAGAAGCATTACTCTGTTCCAACTTTCCATTTTGAAAGAATTTCAGACTTATAAAAATTTGCAAAAATAGTACAGAGTTTCCATATACACTTCACCTAGCTTCTTCAAACGTTAGCACCTTACATAATCATAGTATCATACACCAATTATATTACGAAGTTAATGTTAATACAGGAAATTAATAGTAATGCAATACTATGAACTCATCTACAAACCTTATTCAGATTTCACCAGTGGTCCCACTAACAGCCTTTTTGGGTCCAAGGTTGCATATTGCATTTGGAATCTCCTTAGTCTCCAGCAGTCTGAGACAGATCCGAGGCCTTTCTTTGAATTCTGTGCCCTTGACCCCTGTAAAGAGTCCCAACTGATTATTTTGTAGACTACCCTACCCCTCTGGGGTTTGTTGGATGTTTGCTGTATCAGTGGTTCGACTTACGTATTCTGGCAGTCGGACCCCAGGAGTGATGCTGTCCCTTCTCATTGCATCATAGTGGGAGGTACAGGGTGTTGATAGGACTTCTCACTGGTGATGTGAACTTTGAACTTGGTTAAGGTGGTGCCTGTCAAGGTCTCTGCAAAACTACTCTCTTCCCCTTCACATTAATAAGTACTTTTTGGGAGGTACTTTGTGACTAGGCCGATATCTTTTTTTCTCCTCATACTTTTTTTGGCCACTAATCCACTAATTTTAGCATCCATTCTTGCCTGCAACAGTTATTACTGTGTTGTTTTCAAATAGGTATTTCCTGTTTCCATTATTCCTTGTACATTTATTAATTTGACTTCTACCATAGAACTACTTCCTCTCCCATTTATTTATTCATTCATTCATTCACTTATTTGTATCACTGTAGACTCCAGGTGTCTGAATGGACATGGATTAATGGATTATAATACATTACTCTCACTGCTCAAATGATTCCAGATTTGGCCAGTGGCCTCCCCTCTGTGCAGGCTCCTCTGTCCTCTGTGCACCTGTAGGGCCACAGCAGATAATTTCTGGGTGGATGAGTGAGTGAATGAATCCTACAAGGGGAGATTGAGTATGCCAGGGTACAGGGGCTGCAACACAGGCTTTAGTAGCCTCCTCCTGGGAAGCCTGAATTCCTGAGTTCAGTTGGCAAAGGAGCGTCTTTTTCCTGTTCCCTCTCCTTAGGGAAGGGGCTGACCAGACTCGTTTGGTCTCTTTCAGCCCACTCTCAGCAGCGCTACACAGTCTGAAAAGCAGCCCAGGGCACCTCAGATCTTGTAGAGCAGAAAGAGCCAGGAGCGTGGAGCGCAGCCAAGGGGAGCAGGCTAGCTGGATAGTTCGCGGTGGCTGGCAGAGCCCGGACCTGCTCGCTGCTAATGACTCGCTGAACGCCAGCTACCATGGGCAAGATGCTCCAGTGGTCGATGGCACCGGTCCTGTCTCCCGCCCCCCCCCCAATGTGTCTGTATCTGGGGGCTGCCCAGAGCTACTTCTAGTCTCCTGAGAGGCACAGACCTCGCTTGAATATTTTATGAGTTTTTCTTTATAAAAGATTAAAACTCAGTCACATTGCTTTTGGAAAAGCCTGTGATAATCAGATTTTTATTTATGAGTTCAAGTGTGTGTGTGTGTGTGTGTGTGTGTGTGCGTGCGCGCGCGTGCCCGCACGTCCCTAAGAGGAAAATGGCTGCTAGGCTTTCTTGTCATCCACTCTGGTGGACTTCTATGCCAGGAGCAAACTTGGCAAGTGGTAGCCTTTTCACGGTCAGGAGAGGCCTGGCTGGCTGTGGGCCGTTGTGACTGGTGTCCTCTGAGAACGGCGCGGGCCCCTTCTCCACTTAGAACCTTCTCCAGGAGGAGTGAGGGATGCTGATACCGCCTTGATCTAGAAGTTCAGGTTTGTGGAGCCCCTGGACATCTGCATTCTTCCTGATATCTGCATGGTGGTCCTGGGAAGCAGGCCAGGCAAGGATGGTTGTCCCCGTTTGCAGACAGAGAAGCTGAGACCCAGAAAAAGGGAAGTGACTATCTCTTCATAGCGCTGAGAAGTCTGGAAATCACGGACATTTAAAAATATATCCCAGTACCTGGGGGGAGCTGCGGGGGATACCTGAGCACCAGCTGCCAACTCCTCCTGGCTCTCCTGAGTTGGGGGCAGCGGCCCAAGTTGAAGGCAGTTGAGGGAGATGCAGGAGGAGCAGGAGGAATAATTGAGGTTGCTTGGAGCAGGTGACCCGGGAGGGAAAAGGCAATGTGAGCTTGCCTTGGACCAGTATTTACTGAGCACTTACTATGTGATACTGGGGCAAGGGTGTGGAGAGCTTCCAACAGATGTTGGGAGGACGACAAGTCTTCTTTGGTCTTTGGTTAGGAATGCTGGGGGCCCGTTTTCTCAGCCTGGGGGTGTAGCCAAACATTCTCCCAGCCTGGTATGCCCCCAGCTTAGCTCTCAGCATATCTACCCCTCTCCGGGGTGAGGTGGCTCAGAGCAGAGCAGGAAAGGGGTCTATTCTAGTTTTCTTTTTGATCATTTCTTCATTCATCTGAGAAGTATTTATTGAGTGCCTGCCCCCTGCCTGCCCTGTGGAGTTCAAGATCATGAAACAGGCAATACGATAAAATACTTCGTGAGTGCTCTAATGGTGGAAATCCAGGCTCTGTAGGAGGCACCCTTGTTCATACATTATGTGTATTTCATCCTGAGGACCACTCTGGGGAAGAAGGTGCTGTCACCATCTCCATTTAACAGATGAGGAAACTGAGGCTCAGAAGTTATTCCACTAAAATGTAGCAGAGCCAGGGTGGAGCTCATGTGCTTGACTTTGAGCATGGGAAGGGCACTGCTCAGTGTTGTAAGTCAGTCCATGGCAGAGCTGGCCCAGAGCCGCCCTGTATCCCTGTGACCTGAGGAAGGATAGGAACCAGACTGGGCTGGGGCCTGACATCTGGTTAGAGTTGGGGAGCAGGTGGAGCCCTGGGCATCAGGGCCTCTACAGCTCTAGGTCCAGAGTGAAGAATTTCTGTTGGAAGAGCTCCCAGGTACCCATGGATCCTCCTCTCTCAGGCCTTTGTACCCCGGGTTCCTGACTGGCCTGGCTCAATAAGGTGCCGTGAGGATGCAGAAGTCACCTCCATGGTCTGAGAATTTTGCCTCAAGAGCTGCCCAGAGCCCTCCTAGATGGATTTCTCTCTCTCTCTCTCTCTCTGTTTTGGGTGGGGGTCCCTGCAAGGTATAGCTCATGCCAGGGGCAGTTCTCTGTAGTGCTGGGGGAGGTACTATAAGAAGGTACTATAGTAGATTTTGTTTTTTTTACTTATTTTCAGAGTCTCAGGCTACTTGCCTGTAAAGTGGGGATGAATGAGCTCACATCATAGGGTGGTCATTGGCTGTTCATATCCATTAAGCGCTAAGCACAGTTCCTGGCACCTGGGAAGAGCCACAGACAACAGTGACAGTTTGTAGTAGTGTTAATGGGATTTATCAGTGGAGGTTTCTGTAGTGTGCCACTTTGCTAGTTGTAGTGTTGCTTAGTCATGTGTTTGCATTTCATAGGCGGAAGTCAGTGCGACGCTATTAAGGAGTTGTTTGGTCATTAGGAATTGTGTGATGGGTTTCCCTTGCTAGCACGCACGCTCCACCAGGGCAGAGATGGTAGCTCTCCCTTTCTGGTCTTGGCTCGGAACCTGGCACAGATCAGGCACTCAATTTCTTTGCCATTTTAAAAAAGTTATTGGAACATACACAAAGCTTCATTTATCATGAAGCATTCGCATCTGTCAGATGAGGGTTGGGAGTCCTGAGTCTGTTTCTTCCACTTAATAACTGGGTGACAGTAGGTAAATTACTTCTCTTCTCTGATCTGTTCCCTCATCTGTCGGATCAGGTCAGTGTAATGCCCCTAGAGTCCACTCTGAGGCCAGACAGCCAGAGAACTCCTTACTTGAGTCTTATCTTCATCCAGTTCATCGAAGGCTCCTTCCTAGTTACAGCAACTGAGAATCCTGTCTGGGGTTTTTTTGTTTTTTTTTGTATTTTTCTGAAGTTGGAAATGGGGAGGCAGTCAGACAGACTCCCGCATGCGCCCGACCAGGATCCACCCGGCATGCCCACTGGGGGCATCGCTCTGCCACAATCAGCCATTCTAGCGCCTGAGGCAGAGGCCACAGAGCCATCCTCAGCGCCTGGGCAAACTTTGCTTCAATGGAGTCTTGGCTGCGGGAGGGAAAGAGAGAGACAGAGAGGAAGGAGAGGGGGAGGGGTGGAGAAGCAGATGGACGCTTCTCCTGTGTGCCCCAGTCGGGAATCGAACCCGGGACTCCCGCACGCCAGGCCGATGCTCTACCACTGAGCCAACCGGCCAGGGCCGAGAATCCTGTCTGTTTTTATTCGGAGTCACAGAATACCTGCTTCTGAAGGAGAAACCCTAGAGGCTGATGGGGTCAGGAGTCGGGGAGCTGAGAACTGACAGAATTGGGAATGTGCTGTGACCTCCCATGAGAAGAGAAGGAAACGGCGCATGGCTGGAAGGAAGAAGAGGGACCACTCTTCATTCTCCCCTGGAAATAAGACTTTCTGAATTTCACACCATTCTGAAATGTTTCCCACATATCAAATCCCCCCCCCCCCCCATTTTTTGGACTACTCCCTGCATAAAAGATTTTTATGACAGTGCTTTTTTACAAAGCCAAAAGTGCCTTCTATATAGTGAATCATCATGTCTGATGTTTCCTTTGTATAAAGCTGGCCTTTCTTATGTTGTAATTTCTTGCCCTCCCCCCCCCTTTTTGCTTCTATTATTATTTTTATTATCCAAGGTCATACACGTTCACTGTTGAACAGTTAAAAACTTCAGATGAGCAAAAAAGGAATAAAAAATCAAAGCCGCCCATAACCTTCCCACCTAGAAATGAGCGCTCTGGTATTTGATATAGTGATGTACATACTCAGTAGACATAGGACACGTACATAACCTAAAAGCTTATTCATTTAGGAAGTGTTTACTGAGTGTCTACCATGTGCACAGTGCTAGGGAGAAACCAGGGTCCAACAAGTACAGTCTCTCCAAGGAGGCAATTTATTTTGACAAAAAGAGGGGAATAAATTGGGGATGAAATGGGACTGAGGAAAGAACTGAAATTGATGTGAAAGTTGCCTTGGGCTCTGAATGTTTAGACCTGACTCGGGAGTGGTTGGGCATGAAACCGGCGGGATGGGAAGAGGGAAGAGAGTTGGCAGCTGCCAAGAGAACTGATATACACTGCCCAAAGAAAGTGGTTGCTGTGTGTGCCGGGCAGCAAGGACATGTCTGAGAGGGTGTTTGTTTTGTTTTTGTTTCTGTTTGCATGTGGATTTCTATTTCTAGCACCAGTTGTTGAAAAGACTATCGTTTTCTCTGTTGAAGTTTTTCAAAGATCAGTTGACTATACTAGTGTGAGTCTTTTCTGACCTGTCTATTCTGTTCTGTTTGGTTCCTCTTTCTCCAGCACCACTGTCTTGATTACTGTAGCTTTATAGTAAGTCTCCAGGTTGGCAGGTGGTGTAAGTTTTCTGATTCTGTTGTTCTTCAATACGGTGCTGGCTACTCTGGGTCTTTTGTTTTTCCATATATCCTATAGCATCATATCAATATCCATAAAATAACTTCCTGGGATTTTGATTGGAGTTTTATTGATTCTGTAGATCAAGTTGGTTAAGAAGTGACATCTTAACAGTATTGAGTCTTCCTTCCATGAATATGAAATACCTCTTCGTTTATTTAGATCTTTAATTTCTTTCATTAGAGTTTTGTAGGGTTTTTTTTATATTCTGTACGTATTTGGTTAAATTTATCCTAAGTAATTCTAGTTTTTGTAGTATTACTATAAATGGAATTTTGTTAATTTCAAATTCCAGTTACTCATTTTTGCTCTGTGAAAGCAATTGACTTTTTAATATTAATCTTGTATCTTGCAACCTTCCGAAAATCACTGTGAGGTCCAGTTTAAAAATTGGTTCTTTGGGATTTTGTACATGTATGGTCATGTTATCTGTGAATAAAGACAATTTTATTTCTTCCTTTCCAATATACATATCTTATTTCCTTGTCTTAGTGCATTAGTTAGGATTCCAGTATGATTGAATAGGAGTGGTGAGAAGGGGGCACCCTTGCCTTGCGCCCTGTTTTAGGTGACATGCGCCCAGTTTTTCACCATTATGTGTGATGATAACTTTTGTAGGTATTCTTGTACATTCTCTTTATTAAGTTGAGAAAGTTCCCCTCTATTCTGTTTTCTGAGTTTGTTTGTTTTTTAAATCATGAATGGGTGTTGGATCTTGTCAGATGCAATCTATTGATATGATAATGTGGTTTTTCTTCTTATGAATTCTTTTTTTTTAATTTCTCCGAAGTTGGAAATGGGGTGGCAGTCAGACAGACTCCCACATGCGCCCAACCGAAATCCACCTGGCATGCCCATCTTGGGGCGTCACTCTGCCGCAATCAGAGCCGTTCTAGCGCCTGAGGCAGAGGCCACAGAGCCATCCTCAGCGCCCGGGCCAACTTTGCTCCAATGGAGCCTTGGCTGCGGGAGGGGAAGAGAGAGACAGAGAGGAAGAAGAGGGGGAGGGGTGGAGAAGCAGATGGGCGCCTCTCCTGTGTGCCCTGCCGGGAATCGAACCCGGGACTCCTGCACGCCAGGCCGACACTCTACCACTGAGCCAACCGGCCAGGGCCTTATGAATTCATTTTTGAATGTTAAGCCAGCCTTGCATACCTGGAATAAATCGTATTCAGTCATGGTGTGTACTTCTTTTTATATATTATTCAATTTGCTAATATATTGTTGATGATTTATGCATCAGAGTTCAGGGGAGATACTGGTTTGTGGTTTCCCTTTCTTGTAATGTGTTTATCAGGTTTTGGTATTAAAGTAATGCTGGCCTCATATAACAAGTTAGGAAGTATCCTCTCTGTTTCTATTTCCTGGAAGAGATTATAGCAAATTGGTGTCATTTAAGTGCTTGTTAGAATTTACCACTGAAACCATCTGGGTCTGGTGCTTTCATTTTTGAAAGGTAATTAATTATTGATTTGGTTTCATATATATACAGGGGTGAGTAAAAATACGTTCACAGTTGTAATACAAATAATAGAATAATTAATAAATAATAATGCAAGAATAAACTCTGTGTTTGGGGTACTCACAACTGTAAACCTCTTTGGCTGTCCCTGTGTGTGTCAATACATAATATTTAGGTTATCTGTTTATCCTTGTGTGAATTTTGGTAGATTGTATCTGTCATGGAATTAGTCTGTTTCATCAAAGTGATCAAATTTGTAGCCTATGACTTGTTTATAATATTCCTTTATTATTTTTTTAATGTCCATGGGATCAGTAATGATGGCCATTTTTTGAATGCTGATATTAGTAATTATTTGTGTTTTCTTTTTGTCTTGGTTAGCTTGTCTAGAGGTTTATTAAGTTTTATTGATCTTTTCAAATAATGAGTTTTTGGTTTCATTAATTTTCTCTACTGATTTCCAGTTTGCAATTTCATTGATTTCTGCCCTAATTTTTTCTTTTTTCTTTTCTGCTGATTGCTTTAAGTTTATGTTATTCTTCTTTCTCTAGTTTCCTAAGATGAATGCATAGATTATTCATTTTAGATCTTTTTTCTATGTAGTGTCTTAAGCACTGTATTTGCTACTTTCACAAATTTTGATAATTGTGTTTTCATTTTCATTTAGTTCAAAATATTTGTAAATTTCTCATTAGACTTCTGCTTTGACTTGTGTTTAGAAGTATGTAGTTTAATCTCCAAATATTTTGAAATTTTCTAGTAAATATTTAAAAATTTAACCAGGTTTTTGTTATTTATTTCTAGTTGAATCCATGTAGTCTAAGACATATTTTGTGTGGCTTCTGTTCTCTTTTTTAGAGCTTGCTAAGGTGTGTACTATGGCCTAGAATGTGCTCTCTCCCCGTTAATATACTATGTGAGCTTGAGAAGAGGGTGTATTCTGTCTGCTGCTGTTCTATGAAGCACTCTATGAAGGTCAATTAGATCCAGTTGATTGATGGTGCTGTTCAGTTTAACTGTATCCTTACTGATTTTCTGCTTGCTGGATCTGTCAGTTATTGGTAGAGGATATTGACAGTGGGTTTGTCCATTTTTTCTCCCAGTTTTATCAGTTTTTGCCTCGCATATTTTGATGCTGTGTTGTTAGGTGAATGCATAATAAAGATTATTATGTTTTGGAGAATTGACCCCTTCGCCATCATATAATGCCTTCGTTATCCCTGATAATTTTTCTTGCTCTGCTTTCTGCCTTTGTGTGAAATTAAATTTAGCTACTCTAGATTTCTTTTTTAAATTTTATTATTTTTATTGGTGTGACATTGGTTAATTAGATTTCTTTTAATTAGTATTAGCATGGTATATCTTCATCTGTTTACTTTTAATCTATATATATCTGTCGTGATATTTTAAATAGAGGTTCTGTACACAATATGTAGTTCTCTTGTGTTTTTTTTAATCCACTCTGGAAGTTAATTAATTAATTAATTAATTAAAGTGAGAGGAGGGGAGATAGAGAGACAGACTCCTGTGCGTGTCCCGATCAGGATCTACCTGGCAGCCCCTGTCTGGAGCTGATACTTGAATCAACTGAGCTATCCTCAATGCCTGAGGTCGACACTTAGACCAACCAAGCCACTGGCTGCGAGAGGGGAAGAGAGAGAGAAAGGGGAGAGGGAGGGGAAGAGAAGCAGATGGTCGCTTCTCATGTGTGCCCTGACTGGGCATTGAACTCAGGACGTCCATATGTCAGGCTGACATTCTGTCTACTAAATCCACTGGCTGAGGCCTCAAAAATTTTTATTGATTGATTTTAGAGGGAGAAAGGAGTGGGGGACGGGGAGAGAGAGAGAGAGAGAGAGAGAGAGAGAAGCATCGAATTG
This sequence comes from Saccopteryx leptura, assembly GCF_036850995.1. Classification (NCBI taxonomy): domain Eukaryota; kingdom Metazoa; phylum Chordata; class Mammalia; order Chiroptera; family Emballonuridae; genus Saccopteryx; species Saccopteryx leptura. The sequence goes on along the minus strand of NC_089504.1, from coordinate 20,914,911 downwards.
TTGTTCTACTCAATGCATTTATTGGTTGATTTTTTTTTTTTTTAAGTTTTCTGGAGAAGCAGGGAGGCAAGAGAGACAGACTCCTGCATGTGCCCTAATGGGATATACCCATCATGGCCACAAGGCGGCAGTGCTCTGCCCATCTGGGGCATTACTCCATTGCAACCAGAGCCATTCTAGCGCCTGAGGCAGAGGCCATGGAGCCATCCTCAGCACCTGGGCCAACTTTGCTCCAATAGAGCTTTGGCTGTGAAAGGGGAAGAGAGAGAGGGGGGGGAAGGAGAGAGGGAAGGGTAGAGAAGCAGATGGGTACTCCTGTGTTCCCTGGCTGGGAATCAAACCCAGGACATCCACATGCTGGGCCAATGCTCTATACCACTGAGCCAACTGGCCAAGGCTGGTTGATTCTTTTTTTATCTATTGCTTTTTTAGAGAGAGAGGAAGGGAGAGACAAAAGACAGAGAGAGAGAAACATCAACTTGTTGTTCCACTTATTCATGCCATCATTGGTTGATTCTTGTATGTGCCCTGATTGGGGATCACACCCATAACCTTGGCGTTATCAGGACACTCCAACCAACTCAGTTACGTTACCCAGCCTGGGCAAAGTCTGTCTTTAATTGGTGTATGTCAACCATTCACATTTTTTTATTTACTGATTTTTAGGGGGGCGGGGGAGAGAGAGAGAGAGAGGAAGGAGGGAGGAGGGAGTGGGAAGCATCAACTCATAGTAGTTGCTTCTCATATGTGTCTTGACCAGGCAAGCCCAGAGTTTCAAACCAGTGACCTCAGCATTTCAGGTCAAGGCTTTTTCCACTGCGCCACCACAGGTCAGACACCATTTGCATTTTATTTTATTTAACTAATTTATTTATTTTTATTTTTCTGAAGTTGGAAACGGGGAGGCAGTCAGACAGACTCCCGCATGCACCCGACCGGGATCCACCCGGCATGCCCACCAGGGGGGGTGATGTTCCACCCATCTGGGACGTTGCTCTGTTGCGACCAGAGCCATTCTAGTGCCTGAGGCAGAGGCCACAGAGCCATCCTCAGCGCCCGGGCCATCTTTGTTCCAATGGAGCCTTGGCTGTGGGAGGGGAAGAGAGAGACAGAGAGGGAGGGGTGGAGAAGCAGATGGGCGCTTCTCCTGTGTGCCCTGGCCAGGAATCGAACCCAGGACTCCCGCACACCAGGCCGACGCTCTACCACTGAGCCAACCGGCCAGGGCCACCATTTGCATTTAACATGATGCATAGTTGTGTTAATATATACCATATTTGGAACTGGTTTTTATTTGTTGTCCTGGTTCCTTTTTATTTTTGTCTTCCATTTTTTTTCTTTTTTTCTCTGGTTTTAATTGAGCATTTGAGGTGACTCAGTTTCCCCCCTTATCTAACATCTCAATTCTTTTTTAAAAATTTTTTATTGATTTTATTGTGTTTACGTAGATTCAAGTGTCCCACCAAATATATCTTCCCCCACCCCCTTGTTCCCTTCAACACCCCCCTTTCACTTCTTTAAAATAAAATTTTTAGTGCTTGCTCTAGATTTCACAGTATACATTTACAATTAATCTAACTCTGTTTTTAAATAACAGTTTACTGCTTCACAAGTAGTGCAGGTACCTTATGACAGGCTACTTACTCCCAGTTGCTCCCCCTCATCCCTTTTAACGTTATCATTCATTTCACTGTTTATAAGCTATAATCATTCAGTATACTATTGTTACTATTCTGAGCAAACCTTTATATACTGTATTAGGTGAATTAAAAATAAGAAAATAGCCCCTGGCCGGTTCGCGCAGTGGTATAGTGTCGGCCCAGCACGTGGATGTCCCAGGTTCATTTCGCAGGGCACACAGGAGAAGAGCCCATCTGCTTTTCCACCCCTCCCTCTCCTTTCTCTCTCTCTCTCTCTCTCTTTCTCTCTCTCTTCCCCTCCCACAGCCTAGGCTCCATTGGAGCAAAGTTGGCCCAGGCGCTGAGGATGGCTCTGTGGCCTCCGCCTCAGGTGCTAGAATGGCTCGAGCTGCAATGGAGCAACAACCCAGATGGGCAGAGCATCGCCCCCTAGTGGGCATGCTGGGTGGATCCCCTAGGCACATGTGGGAATCTTCTTCCTGCCTCCCTGCTTCTCACTTTAGAAAAAGTAAAAATTAAAAAATTAAAAAATATATTTTATTTTACTTTCTTCAGTCCTTCTCTAACATTATTCCTTTCCTTATGTATATCAAGTTTATGACCTACTGTTCTCTCTAAAGAACTTAACTTGCACGTCAGCCAGGTCTACTGGTGATAACAGATCCCCCTCAATTTTGTCCCTTTTTTTTTTTTTTGCTTTTAAAGGATAATTTTTCTGGCTAAGATTTTTCTAGTTAGATGTTTTGTTTGTTTGGTTGTTTTTCTTTCAGTACTTTAAATATTTCACGTCACTGTCTTCTTGCTTACATGATGTTTGGAGAGAAATCGATGTATTTCTTCTTCTTGTTTTTCTGTGGGTAAACTTGTTTTAAAAATTCATTCTAGTCGGTTCCTGAGATTAGCATTATAAGAGAAAGCAGAGAGGAAAGCAGGAGAGGCCACATGGAGGAGGCCAGGAGAAGCAGCCAAGATGGTGGAGTGCTGAGGGAGAAGCCAGTTTGTGCAGAGTTTGTGCAGAGAAAAGGAAGGAGATGGAGAACAGAGGTGCATAAGTCTGGTGAGCTAGAAACCTTTGATTCTAGGTGATAGATATGTGTATTCCAAAATGCCCTCTTGATGTTCCGCTTATCTGTCAGACCTCACCCTTACTGGACTATCGCCCCTGAGACAGAGGAATTCCAAAAAGCTGACAAGCCGCCCCAAGGAGGGGCTCCGGACACACCAGGACTTTTGATTCAACACCCACATGCTCGAAGCCCCCCAAGGAGGAGCATTCCGGACATACCAGGACTTTTGCCTCAGTATCCCCTCAGGCTCTCCCAAACACTATATAACTCGCCCCTAGTCTGTAACTGAGCACTCTTCTCCCCCAGGAGAAGTGCCTGGCAGGGGTCCTTTCTTCCTTTCAATAAAGCCTGTTACTCTGGTAAAAAAAAAATAAAATAAAAAATCATTCTAATGAGAAAGGAAGGGGAGGGGAGAGAGAGAGAAACATCAACCTGTTCCTGGGAGTGCCCTGACCTGGGATTGAACTGGCAACCTCCACGTCTGGGATGATGCTCTAACCATGGGATGATGCTCTAACCAACCGAGCTATCCAACCAGGGCTAAACTGTTTTGTTCTGTTTCGTTTTGTTTTTCTCTTCTGGCTTTTCCAGGATTTCCTCTTTAACTGATTTTTCTGCATTTCAAATATGATATGCCTAGGTGCTGAGTTTTTTAAAATTTATTTATTTGTTTTTTGATATTCTGCTTGGTATTCTTTGAGCTTCTTGGATCTGTGGTTCTGTGTCTGTCATTCATTTTGGAAAATTTTCAGTCATTAGTTCAAATATTTCTTCTCTTCCTTTTTTTCTTCTTCTGATGGTCCCATTACACACGTGTGTTACACCTTTTGTAATTGTTCTGCAGTTCCTGGGTGTTCAGTTCTGTTTTTTCTCACTTTTTTTTCTTTCTCTTTGCTTTGTCTGTTTGGGATGTTTCATTTGCAGCATTTCCTTTTGATTCCTTGTTAGGAGTTTCCATCTCCGCTTACATTCCCATCTGTTTTTTCACGTTGTCCACCTTTTGCGTTAGAAACTTTAGCATATTAATTATAGTTATTTTAAATTGCTGGTTTGATCATTTCCAAATCTGTGTCATATCTCAGTCTGGCTCTGAGGCCTGCTGTGTTTCTATAGATTGTAGTGTTTTGTTTATTTGCTTTTTACCTTTTAGCATGCCTTGTAATTTTTGTTGTTATTGAAAGCCAGACATGATATATCTATGAACGGATGGACCCAGCATTTTAGTGTGAAGTTGAGAGCCACACATGATGTGCTGGGAGAAAGATGTATCAGCCTCTCGTGTGATGGGTATGTTTATCGGGTTAGGAGTTAGGTTGTGTTTCCAGTTTTCTGTGGCTGTGGATGTCGGAGACTAAAATTTTCTCTGGTGTCCTTGTTTTTGCCTTCTCTGTTATCTTTGGGTTTCCCTAGAGACTCCTTAAGTAGGAGAATGAGCTTTGTAGTTCTTTCAGCTGTAATCCCCTGTTATTATTCAGGAGCCCTAATAACGTGGAAGTAAAGTGTGGGAGGAGAAGCATTTTAGGATCTTATGATTAGTTTTCAATCTTTAGTGGGCCCGTGCCCCGGAGCTGTGACCTTTAACAAGTGCTTCTCAGATTTTTTCTGTCCCTCTGAGGTGAGACAGGAAGTACAGAGGGGACTGGCCTTGGGTATTTCCTTTCCCCCCGTATCAGTTAGGCCCTGGTAAAACTCTTTTGGTTAGACTCTGGCAGGTTGTTTATTCTGAGGGTAAGCCTTTGTTGAGTAGAACAGAACACTCTAGGTATATGGCAGAAGTGCTGCTTTCCCTTCCCTCGGCGGGAACCACAGGGAGATTTCTCTTCCTTCCTTGACCCTGAGGAGCTGGTGACGTTCCTGGAGGAAAAACTCATGAAAGGGTTGGGGCCCCAGGAGTTTTTCCTCTCTTAGGCTGGTCTGCACTCAGTCGTCGGGTATTCCTACTTGTTACTGACCGAAGCGGCCACATCAGCCATGGTTAAGTGTTGATTCTTCTTACTAGCTAGCCTGTCTCCCCACTTTTCAGGCCAGTGATTTGCCCTGTGACCTCAACTCTGGGGGAAATCTAAGAAAAGTGGTTGATTTTCAGTTTGCTCAGCTCTTTTCTTGTTGGGAGGTATGGGAGTCATGACTTCTCAGACCCTTTCCATGTTGAAGTGGAAACGAGAAGTCCGGATCATCGCATTCTTCTGTCTCTTTGGGTATTTCAGTTGGGTAATTTCTGTTGACCTCTCAACTCAGTGATTCTTTCCTCAGTTCTCTCTGGTCTGCTGAGGAGCCCATCACAGACATTTTTTATTTTTGTTGCTGTATGTTTGATATACAGCATTTCCTTTTCTTTTTTCTTAAGAGTTATCATCTTTGTGCTCATGATACCCACCTGTACTTGCATGCTATCTAAGTTTCCATAAGCACCTTTAACATATGAATCATAGCTATAATACATTGTATTCCAAAGTCTGTGTCATGGCTGTCTCTGGTCCTGATGCTTGCTCTGTTCCTTCAGACTGGTTCTTTATTTTCCTTGCCTTTTAGCGCGCTTTGTTATTTTTTGTTAAAAAGCCATACCGGGTGTCTTTAGTAATAGGAACTGAGGTCACGAGGATTTCCGTGTGAAGCTTTATGTTTATGTGGCTGTATTGCATTATGGGGCTGTGTTTAATGTTTGCTGCAGCTGTAGGTTTCAGAGGCTTCAGTTTCCTGTTTGTTTGTCTCCCCCCTTTCCCGTTGTCTTTGGGTTTCCCTAAGAATGCCTTCTTAAATAGAACCTGTGTCTTGCAGCTCTCTGTTGTAATCCACTGTTGTTCTCTAGTTTTTTTGATGTATGGCAAGATATTAGGGAGAGGAAGTGATCTATACTTTCATGATTCGATCTCAGGCTTTTATAGTGGGCCTGAGCCCCTGGGATGTTCCCTTTGGAAGTGTTTCTGAGCCTTTTTTTTTTTTTTGTCCCTTTGTGTGCAACAGGAAGGCTAGCGGGGCTGGCAAATCCAACTGCCCTTCACCCAGGGCAGGTAAGTCTATGATAGAGGAGTTGGTCTTGAGGACAGGCTGTGTTCTGTTCTGAAATTTCAGATGGGCGCTCCACCCCCTCCTCCCCGCCTTTCCCGTTGAAGCACAGACCTGTTGAGGCTCTTGGGGTTAAAACCTACACGTTGTGGTGGCTTCTCTAAGATGGCGTTCCCAGGATGTGTAGCTCTCAAACTAGTCCTCCTTCAGCTTCTAGCACCTAGGCAATTCCAGTGGAAGTGTTGCTGTCAGTCACTAACTCCCAGCTTCTGCTCTAGTTCCAGGAAAGCTGTGTTTCTCTGTCTTTTCCTCTCTCTCCAGTTTCCCGGAGGGTGGTTTGCTCTGTGACCCCAATCCTCCCATCAAAGGGAAATTGTTGCATTTTCTGTTTGTTTCGCTTTTTTCTTGTTATAGGAACAGGAGTGATTACCTTCGGGATTTTTTCTCTCATGTGAACGCTGAAACGAGAAGTTCCCACCTGGTGGATTCTGATGTTCTCTTACTGCACGATTGTGCTGGAGGGCTCGGTGCCGTTGCATTCGCCCAGAAACAGGACCACAGCCAGGGCTGCTTGGGGAGGTAGCAATTCCTGATGCCTTCTCCTTTTTGTCTTAGCCCTGCCTGGCCTGGCCAGACAGATTACAGCCTGTGCTCTCTCACGTGGGGGACAAACGATGATGTGTCAGCCAGGTGGGTGGGGAGTCCTGTGTCCAGGTCTGAGCTGTGTTCTCTGGGCCTCAGCTTTTTCCAGTGGGACAGTAGAGAGGGGCTGGAAACCCTTCCAGCACTCTGAGCTCCTACGGAGCGAACACAACTCTTTGTTGATGCTTTACCAGAGACGAGGGAATGACTTCACAAGTTCGTATGTACGGGCGTATTTCCAGATGCCAACTTTGTCTTTGCTGTTGCTGTTAAATGGCAGGTATACCTTGGTGATATTACCAGTTCAGTTCCAGACTACCACAGTAAAGCAAATGTCATCATAAAGCGAGTCACAAGAACTTTTTGGTTTCCCAGTGCGTGTAAAAGCCGTGCTCATGCTCTACTGCAGTCTTCTAAGGGGGCAGTGGCATTATGTCTTTAAAAATGTACATACCTTAATTAAAAAATACTTGATTGCTAAAAAGTGCCGCCCATCACCTGAGCCTTCAGCGAGCCATCTTTTTGCTTGTGGAGGCTCGTGCGTTGATATTGATGGAAATACTCTCTCCGTGAAGCACAGTAAAGCGAGGCATGCCTGATAAAATGGCTTCCTAATGGAAACAGTGGGAATGGCATCACTTGAGGGCGAGGTGACTGCCCTTCCTATGATGAGTGTGTTTCTAAACAGCATTTCCTCTGATAACCAGTCTGGCTTGTGGGGCATCCCAGGTTGTGAGGAAAGGAGGGTTTCCTCGGGGTGATGAACCAGCGGCCTTCACCCACTCGTCCCCATTCGCGAGGGGAGCCCGTGCTGCGCAGTCTCTGCCGGTTCTTGGACCCAGACTTGGAGTTGCCTTCTTTCTGGAAAGCTGAAGTTTGGGGGGAAACGGAAATACATGTCAGGGTTATCTGTTGCTCGTTTTCTTGTCATTTAGGGGCAGGAAGAGCATTGCATGTTTTACTTGCTCATAAAAAGATTTATACCTTTCAACCTACAGTTAGTTTAAGTTACTATCCCAATTCTATGGATCTTGAATTTTTTTAAAACACTGAAAAAAATTTTTAGATGTCCATTAACTTCATGATGGTGAACTTGTCGGTTCAGGAGTCTCCTATTTAAAAAAAAAAAAAAAAAAGAAGCTATCAAAAGAAGCAGGTTGGCCCTTGAGTGAACGGGGAATTATTGCTATTTTAGTTCATGTATTTTTAAGAAAACCAGTAAAACACCTCAGAAGTGTAATTTCCATCTTGTACCCCAGCACTTGGCACGGTACCTGCGAAGAGGAGGTGGTCATTAATACGTGGACTGAATTACTGAGGGCAGCAACGTGCCCACATCGCTATCCCCCAGAGCTCCACGGGAAGGTGCCCAGGGCAGAGAAGGCTCCGAGTGCTGGCCCTTCTCAGATCTCTCTTCTGTCTCTTGTAACAAACTCCATGCACCGCTGGGCAACAGGTTTGGCTACTGATGCCTGTGGTGTTGGTATGAACTGCCATTTTCCTGGGCTGAGGTCTGGCGATGACTCTTATCGATAGGGTCAGTTTTCACGTAAAATATTTCTCTTGCCTGGATTTTCGCCTTGTTTGGGGTAGGGAAGAGATGTCAAGGCCAGATTAGTACATGCACATATTTTACATGGGAATATGGAGTTCTGCTTTCTCAGAATGAAATGTAAGGAAAATGAAGGACTCAGGCAGGTTGTGGAGTGGGGACATGACCGTGGCTCTGTTTCATGCAGTGAGTAAAGGCAGGGAGGTGCTGAGAGATGGCGGGAGCAGAAGTGGGGATGGGCTGTTCCCGATTGGAAGGCAGCCCCGCTCAGACATTAATTCAAGAAATAATCACGGAGCACCCGTTGGGGGCTCAGCTCCGATGAACACAATGGTTCCTTCCCTTGGGAGCACACGCAGTTCCGGAAAATGGGCAGTGTGGGGGCACGGAGAAGGCGTACCTGCCCAGAGCTAGGGTGTCAGTGAAGGGGTGTTGCAGATTGAATAAGAGGTCTTCAGATGAATGGGGAAGCAGCCTTGGAGGTGGAAGGGACAGAGAGTGCCAAGGCTCAGAGGCAAGCAGACAGCGCATTCAAAGATCTGAATGAAGGTGAGCTTGGAACAGGGGAGTGTTGAGAGATGAGGCTGGAGAGCCCAGAGGGGCAGGCTGGGAGCCATATTTCATGCCTGGTGGAGGAGCTGGGACTTTATCCTGAGAGCAGTGAGGTGTCAGGGAAGGGCTCACTGAGGGTGACTCGATTAGGATCATGTTTTAGATCTCTGCTGTCTGGTATACAGTAGCCACTTGCCACATGTAACTATTGAGTGTTTGAAATGTGGCTAGTCCGCATGAAGACATGGTGTATGTATAAAATACACACCCCCAGGCTGCTGGGAGGGGAAGGGAGGGAATTGAGAAGACTGGTTGGGAAACTCAGAGGTAGCCCAGGTGGAGTGTTGCCGGAAAGCGACCCAACGGAGGATAGACACTCAGATAACTTTATCAGAGGAAAAGAGAATTTATTAGAAAGCCGGCAGAGCACGTGGGGCTAGTGGCTCCAAAGGTACGTGCTTCCTGAAATTAGATTTCTTACATCTTATATACCCTTTACAGAACACAAGTTCACCTAGAAGGGCCTCGTGATCCCTTTGTCTAGAGGTATACATGTCAATCACACGATTTCAGGATGGGAGGAGGTTTAAATGATGTCAGAGAATGAGCCTTGAAAATCTCCCGTTAAGGTCTTAAACTTTTAAGAAAAGGAGAGAGGAAGGAGGAAGGGGCTATTTAGATGCCTCCCCCCATCCCTCATTGCTTCTCTTCCTCCTCAGTGAATAAGGGCAGGGAGTCTGATTTCTCCTTCCTTCTTTCTTTCAAACTTTCTAGTACAAAAACCTCTCCATTTGCAAAATAATAGCCCTTCCCAAGCAGGAAGGCAGTCTGTAACTTCACTGACCATTTTTAGCTGGTGTTGCCTAGCCCTCATTGTAAATCACACACAAGTATGAAAATCATATTTACAAGCTTATCTGGCTAACATTCTACCCCTATTGCTTGCTTTGCTATCTATACCACAGGCATTCCAGTGCAGGGAATGAAGTGCATTCCAACAGTAACAGTAAAAGTCATACAATTACAAAGGTGTCCTTTACAAAATCTCTCTGAATGTTTAGCCTGCCCTAAAACATAAAATGTCCTTGAAGCTTCTTGGCTCATGGGGGGAGGAGGGGGCTTCCTTCCTTAGGAGGTGATGCTGGTGGGGTGATGGAGAGACAGTGCGGAGGGCCCAGATGTAGGATGGATCTTGATGTCAGAGCCAGTGGGACTTAGCAGCGGGTTGGATGTAGAGTGTGAGGGAGAGCGGATGACTCAAGGCTGAGACCAGTCTCTGTGTTTGTGGATCATGGGTGATGGGTAGTGCCACTGCCAGATGGCGTAAGACTCACGGAGAAGCGCTGTTATTGGTAGGGCGGGGGTGGGAAATGGAAACCTTTAAACACGCGAAGTTTACGATGCCTCTGAGGTGAGCGGTGGCCAGGGCTGAGTATTAAATCGGTGAGTCACCAGCAGGCAGAGGGCATTGAACTCCATGGGACTTGCTTGCTTAGGTCACCCTGGCAGTGAAGGTGCAGAGGAGCCCCAAGCTGAGCTCCTGAAGTGGAGGAGAAACCAGGCAAGGGGCCTGAGGGGGAGTGGCCAGTGAAGTGGGTGGAAAACCAGGGGGTGCGGGTTTCTCTCAACTAGCAAGAGAGAGTGGGAGGAAGGAAGGAGACATCAGCCATGTTAGCCAGGACAGGGACCGGAGGGGTGCCCATTGGGTTTGGCAATGGGGAGGGTCTCTTCACTGGTGATATTGGGGAGGGTGATTTCATTGGTGTGCCTGGGCCGGTAGGCTACTTAGAAGGGAGTGGAATGAAAAGAATGGGAGGAAGGAGGTGGAGCCAGTGAGCACAGATGTGTGTTGAGGAGTTTTGCTCTAAATGGCGGTCAGGGTTACATGGACGGGGAGACACGGGCCCTGCTGCTGATATTATGGCCTGTTCTGTACCGCGAGAAGGATCTGGTGGAGAAGGGAAAACTGCTGTTGCAGGCGGCAGGTAGGAAAATGGCTGGAGCAGTGATCTTATTTGGGGGAGAGGGAGGGGACCCAGTGCCCAGGTGTGGGATTGGCTTGGTAGGTGGGAGGGGTGCATTGGGACCATTTTGTCAGGCAGAAAGAGGGGCTTTTCAATGCACAGGGAGTCAGCTGTAGTGAAAAGATGATTCGTTGTCTTCTGATTGCTTTGATTTTCTTGGGACAGTAACCTCAGCGGGAAGCTGGTTGAGGTTTGAGGAGAAAGGGGAAAGTCTCAAATATTTGTGCAGAAAAGTGAGTTGAGGAGGGAAATGGCTGGGCTGTCCTAAGGGCCCGCTTGAGGCTTGTGGTCATAAATTTAAAGTAGCCAG